>NC_053026.1:415056885-415329980 GCF_003073215.2 Triticum urartu | reverse complement strand
ACCATCAACACTTGATGCTCCTTCTTGATTTCTACCTCCGCAGCTTTCAGCATTGCGAAGAGCTCGGGAATTGTCTTATCCATCCCTTGCATATTATAGTTCATCACGAAGCTCTTGTAGCTAGGTGGAAGTGATTGGAGAATTCTGTCAATGACGCAATCATCTAGAAGATTAACTCCCAATTGAATCAAGTGATTATTATACCCAGACATTTTGAGTATATGCTCACTGACAGAATTGTTCTCCTCCATCTTGCAGCTATAGAACTTATTGGAGACTTCATATCTCTCAATACGGGCATTTTCTTGAAATATTAACTTCAACTCTTGGAACATCTCATATGCTCCATGACGTTCAAAACGTCGTTGAAGACCCGATTCTAAGCCGTAAAGCATGGCACATTGAACTATCGAGTAGTCATCAGCTTTGCTCTACTAGACGTTCTTAACGTCGTTAGTTGCATCAGCACCAGGCCTGGCACCCAGCGGTGCTTCCAGGATGTAACTCTTCTGTGCAGCAATGAGGATAATCCTCAAGTTACGGACCCAGTCTGTGTAATTGCTACCATCATCTTTCAACTTTGCTTTCTCAAGGAACGCATTAAAATTCAATGGAACAATAGCACGGGCCATCTATCTACAATCAAACATAAAAAAGCAAGATACTATCAGGTACTAAGTTCATGATAAATTTAAGTTCAATTAATCATATTACTAAAGAACTCCCACTTAGATAGACATCCCTATAATCCTCTAAGTGATCACGTGATCCAAATCAACTAAACCATGTCCGATCATCACGTGAGATGGAGTAGTTTCATTGGTGAACATCACTATGTTGATCATATCTACTATATGATTCACGCTCGACCTTTCGGTCTCCGTGTTCCGAGGCCATATCTGTTATATGCTAGGCTCGTCAAGTTAAACCTGAGTATTCTGCGTGTGCAACTGTTTTGCACCCATTGTATTTGAACGTAGAGCCTATCACACCCGATCATCACGTGGTGTCTCAGCATGAAGAACTTTCGCAACGGTGCATACTCAGGGAGAACACTTTTACTATGATAATTTAGTGAGGGATCATCTTATAATGCTACCGTCAATCAAAGCAAGATAAGATGCATAAAAGATAAACATCACATGCAATCAATATAAGTGATATGATATGGCCATCATCATCTTGTGCTTGTGATCTCCACCTTCGAAGCACCGTCATGATCACCATCGTCACCGGCGCGACACCTTGATCTCCATCGTAGCATCATTGTCGTCTCGCCAATCTTATGCTTCTACGACTATTGCTACCGCTTAGTGATAAAGTAAAGCATTACAGGGCGATTGCATTGCATACAATAAAGCGACAACCATATGGCTCCAGCCAGTTGCCGATAACTCGGTTACAAAACATGATCATCTCATACAATAAAATTTAGCATCACGTATTGACCATATCACATCACAACATGCCCTGCAAAAACAAGTTAGACGTCCTCTACTTTGTTTGTTGCAAGTTTTACGTGGCTGCTACGGGCTTAAGCAAGAACCAATCTTACCTACGCATCAAAAACCACAATGATAGTTTGTCAAGTTGGTGCTGTTTTAACCTTCGCAAGGACCGGGCGTAGCCACACTCGGTTCAACTAAAGTTGGAGAAACTGACACCCACCAGCCACCTGTGTGCAAAGCACGTCGGTAGAACCAGTCTCGCGTAAGCGTACGCGTAATGTTGGTCTGGGCCGCTTCATCCAACAATACCACCAAACCAAAGTATGACATGCTGGTAAGCAGTATGACTTATATCGCCCACAACTCACTTGTGTTCTACTCGTGCAAATAACATCAACACATAAAACCTAGGCTCGGATGCCACTGTTGTGGAACATAGTAATTTCAAAAAATTTCCTACGCACACGCAAGATCATGGTGATGCATAGAAACGAGAGGGAAGAGTGTTGTCTACGTACCCTTGTAGACCAACAGCGGAAGCGTTATGACAACGCGGTTGATGTAGTCGTACGTCTTCACGGCCCGACCGATCATGCACCGAAACTACGGCACCTCTGAGTTCTAGCACATGTTTAGCTCGATGATGATCCCCGGACTCCGATCCAGCAAAGTGTCGGGGAAGAGTTCCGTCAGCACGATGGCGTGGTGACGATCTTGATGTTCTACCGTCGCAGGGCTTCGCCTAAGCACCGCTACAATATTATCGAGGATTATGGTGGAGGGGGGCACCGCACACGGCTAAGAGGATGATCACCCAGATCAACTTGTGTGTCTAGAGGTGCCCCCTGCCCTCGTATATAAAGGAGCAAGGGGGAGGGGCGTCCGGCCAGGAGGAGGCACGCCAGGGAGGAGTCCTACTCCTACCGGGAGTAGGACTCCCTCCTTTTCCTTGTCCAACTAGGAGAGGGGGAAGGAAGGGAGAGAGGAGAGGAAGGAAAGGGGGGCGCCGCCCCCCCTCCTTGTCCAATTCGGACTAGAGGGGGAGGGGGCGCATGGCCTGCCC
The DNA here is from genome assembly GCF_003073215.2 of Triticum urartu. NCBI lineage: Eukaryota > Viridiplantae > Streptophyta > Magnoliopsida > Poales > Poaceae > Triticum > Triticum urartu. The sequence goes on along the minus strand of NC_053026.1, from coordinate 415,327,469 downwards.
TGGCCGCCCTCCTCTTCTCCACTTTGGTCCCATGAGGCCCATTAACCCCCGGGGGGTTCCGGTAACCACCCGGTACTCCGGTTTTATCCGAAACTTCTCCGGAACACTTCCAGTGTCCGAATATAGCTGTCCAATATATCAATCTTTATGTCTCGACCATTTTGAGACTCCTCGTCATGTCCGTGATCACATCCGGGACTCCGAACAATCTTCGGTACATCAAAATATATAAACTCATAATGAAACTGTCATCGTAACGTTAAGCGTGCGGACCCTACGGGTTCGAGAACAATGTAGACATGACCGAGACACGTCTCCAGTCAATAACCAATAGCGGAACCTGGATGCTCATATTGGCTCCTACATATTCTACGAAGATCTTTATCGGTCAGACCGCATAACAACATACGTTGTTCCCTTTGTCATCGGTATGTTACTTGCCCGAGATTCGATCGTCGGTATCTCAATACCTAGTTCAATCTCGTTACCAGCAAGTCTCTTTACTCGTTTCGTAATACATCATCTGGCAACTAACTCATTAGTTGCAATGCTTGCAAGGCTTATGTGATGTGCATTACCGAGAGGGCCCAGAGATACCTCTCCGACAATCGGAGTGACAAATCCTAATCTCGAAATACGCCAACCCAACATGTACCTTTGGAGACACCTGTAGAGCTCCTTTATAATCACCCAGTTACGTTGTGACGTTAGGTAGCACACAAAGTGTTCCTCCGGCAAACGGGAGTTGCATAATCTCATAGTCATAGGAACATGTATAAGTCATGAAGAAAGCAATAGCAACATACTAAACGATCGGGTGCTAAGCTAATGGAATGGGTCATGTCAATCACATCATTCTCCTAATGATGTGATCCCGTTAATCAAATGACAACACATGTCTATGGTTAGGAAACATAACCATCTTCGATTAACGAGCTAGTCAAGTAGAGGCATACCAGTGACGTTTAGTTTGTCTATGTATTCATACAAGTATTATGTTTCCGGTTAATACAATTCTAGCATGAATAATAAACATTTATCATGATATAAGGAAATAAAATAATAACTTTATTATTGCCTCTAGGGCATATTTCCTTCAATGGCACTTACAATCTCCCCCTTTTTGGTGATTGATGACAGACTGGTTGAAGTTTTCAACGGGGATAAAAGTATGTGAAATTGTAAAGGATTTAGGTATTGTCTTCGTAAGTAGCAGAAAGGCTCCCCCTGAAGATGTGCATATAAGTATTTTGCTTTTGAATGCAAATGCACATGGCAGGTTGTACTTGCGGAGCTCCTCTTCTACTTATGAAGACAATTCATCATGCACGAAAGGATATAACGAAGATAATGACATGCATAATGAGAAATGGACGTCTGCAAAATGACTTCGTGCGGAATTTATCGTCGCACATGCTGAATTTATCATCGCATCACATAGAGTCGAAAAGGTAGCAGACGACCATCAAGTTTAAGTGTTACAACTCAAAACAAACCAAATGTATCAAAAGGGAGAGTTGTAAGCACTTGGCAAATGTAGCAAAAGTGTAGCAACCACCCATATGGACCCGCTTGAAGACTATCAACTCATATGCTTCTCCCTCTTTTGTCAGTAATGACCAAAAAGGTTTGAAGACATAGAGCTTCTACTCATTCCCATGAGGAGTAGGTGAAGCAGGGTCGTCGTTGAGGTTTGGTGGCGCAGACGAACTTGGTGCAGTGTCGATACGTGCCGAAGTTGGAGGTGGTGAGGTAGCATCATCTTGATCATCTATGAGTCTGGCATTGACTGTTGCAGCTGAGGAAGAATAGTCAGATTCTTCAAGTGAGGGAGTCCGACGCAAGTGAGCATTCCTTGGAGGAGTTGAGTTAAACTTGAATCTCTCTGTGAAGCCATCGTCTTGAAGATCAGCTTCAGCACTGAGCAATGTCAAACTCTTCCAAGACCTTCGACAGGTTTCATGAGTAACAAAGGCATTCTTGGTGGCAAGATTTCAAATGCGATTGACGTCCACCAAGAGGCTTTGCATCTGACACTTAAGCCAGTCATGATGCTTATCATGTTTTTGATGTAGAGCGACGAGAAGCTCTCGATCATTGAGAACACGAGATCTCTTCCGAGGCCTTTGGGCAATGGTACTTGTAGTGGCTTCAGTTTTGGTGCGAGGGGCACGTGTATTGCCAGCCAAGGGGTAAACACGAGACACGGCCTGAACTCCTTCAATGGGATGGGTGAAGCTTTGATGATCGACATTGTGAAGATAAATTGGCTCCTTTGCAGGCTCTGGGTAAATGGCTTCGACAGACAGATCAACCTCTGGCAAGAATATAAGGTGATTGCGCGCAGACGACTGATAGTTGATAGCAGAGTGAAGCTTGATGAGGCGCATTACCCATGGAGCATAGAACTTCAGACCAAAGATGTCAGAGCCAGATGCAGCCAACTGCCTGATGAAAAAGTCTTGAGCATTGAAGCTGATGCCATTGAAGATATAGAAAACCAAAGTCTTCATTGCTCCTTCAAGCTTCGCTACAAATGAATGTGCTTTGACAGGCCATAGAGTCCGCCTGATGATATGATAGATGGTGCAGGGCAGATACTCTAGGTCTTCAACAAAGAATTCCGTTGGGTATTCAGTGTCGCGTGGCAGAGGCTTCATCATGCTCAGCATTTGGTTCATGTTAGGCTCTGTAAGTGCATCTAGTGCCACCCCTAGTTGGTTTTGGAGTATTGACGACAAACCTAGTTGAGGGACTAATGTGTTTGTGAGAATTGCAGGATAACACAGGTAGAAGTCCCTCATTGATTCTGTTTTACTACCAGAGATGACCCCTAAAAATGTATGAAGACATTGAAGCCAAAGGTGGTATATGAAGATATTCACATTGAAGACTATGACAAAAGAAGACACGTTATGAAGCCTATGGAGCTCGAAGACTTAGATCTTTCGTAGTTCTTTTTCTTTTGTGTTGAGTCATAGGAACCACCGTACTGTGAAGTGGGGTCCAGGAGAACCAGTCAGAATGACTGAAGTGATGCCTAAACCAAAAACCTATGTCTTCGAGTGAAGACAATGAGAGCGAATCTTGTCCAGAGCCGGACAAGTCAGCTTTGCTTGTAGCCCAAGTAAAGTTGCCATGAGAGTTTGAAATCTGACCGTTGAGACACGTGTCAGTTCCTTAGTGACCCAGGGTCATTTCGGACAAATCAGGTCGGGTTGCCAAGTGGCTATAAATAGCCCACCCCCTACAACCATAAACGGTTGGCTGCTCAGATTTTAGTACACGGCTTTTGTCGTTTGAGAGCAACCCACCTCGAAGCCTTTGAGAGAAAATTCCTAGCGAGGAGAAAAGCCCTAACCACCCAGAGCCAGAGAACATTGGGCATCACTTAAGTCTTCTTATCTGTGTGATCTGAAGACTTATTACACTTGAGGACTGTGAATCCTCCAGACGGTTAGTCGTCGCATTCAGAGCATCCAAGAGACATTGTGGATTGCCAGTGAACGAAGTCCGTGAAGGTTTGGGAGTCTACCTTGAAGACTTACCAGACTGATTGGGCGAGGACTATGTGACCTTAGCTCAAGGAGAATATGGTGAGGACTTGGTGTCCTGAGCTGCGTGTTCATGACTGGGTGTCCGGGACTGTGTGTCCTAAGGTTTAAATACCTAGCCGCTCCAACCAGACGTACAGTTGTCACAGCAACTGGAACTGGTCCAACACATCATTGTCTTCAACGAGTCACCGGTTTCATCTTCACTTCCTTTTTCTTACTGTTACTCATTGTGAAGCCATTGCATGCTTGCTCTATCTTTTGTCTTCACAACGTGAATGTATGATCTATTTGGCTTCATAACTTCTTCCTACCTAATCCTTATTACACTGCAGCTGTTTGTCTTTGTGCTTTCACTCTATTGAATACTTGACCATGGCTTGCCTAGTGTAATCTAACTTCCGCTGCATAGTAATAGGCAAAATCTTTGCTGTTTGTCTTCTTAACTCCCACGTTTTGAAGACTTTCATAAAAATCGCCTATTCACCCCCCTCTAGTCGATATAACGCACTTTCAATTGGTATCAGAGCGAGGTGCTCCCTTGTTCTGTGTGATTCGGTTTAACCACCTGGAGTTTTAGCTATGTCGACTGCAGGGATAATCAAAGTCTCCGCTGCGTGCCCCGTCTTCGATGGAACTGAATATCCCTACTGGAAGAATAAGATGCGCATGCATCTTGAAGCCATTGACGTCGACCTATGGTATGTCGTCGAGAACGGCGTTCCCAAGGCTGGAGAAGGTGTCACTGCTGCTGATGTCAAGAAGTTCACTCAACTGGACTCTACTGCCAAAAATGTCATCTGTGGTTATCTGACAAAAGGACAGTATGGCCGTGTGAGTGCCTTGAAGACATCCAAGCTGGTCTCGGACTGGCTCTCCAAGGTCAATGAAGGCATCTCAACCCAGAGAGATCAGAGAATCAGTGTTCTTCGCAACCTCTTCAACCGCTTCAAGCGAAATGACAATGAGAATGTCCAGCACACATTTGACCAGCTCACTGACATCACAAATGAACTTCAAGCCCTCGGCGCCACTGAGATCACGAAACATGAAATCGTCAAGACGCTGCTGAGATCACTTGATAGTTCGTTTGACATCCTAGCCCTGATGATTCAAGAATGTCCTGATTTCAAGACACTCGATCCGTCTGACATACTTGAGAGGCTCAACACACATGAGTTCCAGCTTTCTGAGAAAAGAGATATCTACGGTCCAAACTATGGGCGAACTCGTGCCTTGAAGGCAAAAGCTGTTTCCTCACCTGAAGAAGAATCCGACAGCAGTTCTGATGATCCTGAAGACATTGGAAGGGAACTTGCAATGCTAGTGAAGAAGTTCCAAAAATTCACCAAGAAGAAAGGCTTCAGAAAATCTTCACGATCAAGCTTAAGGAATGATGAAGCTTCTGCTCATGACTACAAGAAGAAAACATGTCACAAGTGCAAGAAAACTGGACACTTCATCTCTGAGTGTCCACAGTGGGACAATGAGAACAGAAGGAAGAAGAAGATCAAGGAATATGATTCTGACGACAAGAAGAAGAAGAAATACTCAAAGTCTTCTTCCAAGTCTTCCTCAAAGTCTTCATCACACAAGAAGAGCTCATCTGGCAAGGCACGTGCGTTTGTTGGCAAGGAAATGGATTCAGAGGAGGAGTCCGCTTCTGAGGAGGCAGAGGTGGAATCTGAGGAGGAGTCTGATTCTGGCATTGCGAGTCTGGCTTCAGCATACGTCGCCAAGTCCATCTTCAACACGGAAGACAATGACTTCATCACCGACACTGATGCAAATGACAAGAACGACTCCACTCCTACCTACTGCTTCATGGCACGTGGTGCCAAGGTAAACACATGCACTACTCGCTATCAAACATCTAGTGACGATGACTCTGACTGTGATTCAAAACCCAGCTACAAAACACTTGCTAAAATTGCAACTGAACAACAGAAAGCTATGGAACATATTCAAAAACTGTTAGACAGAAGCGATGATCTGTTGGGTGCTGAAATGACTCGATCTGAATCCTTAATTGAAGACATAAAAAATCTTCACGTTAAGTATCAGGAACTTGAAGATCGTCTTGATACTCTCTCAACAACTCATGAAAAGCTTTCCTATGATTATCTTCAAAGGAAGCAAGAACTTGAGAAATTGAGGGTGGCTCATGAAGATCTTCAAAAGGAAAACGAGTCACTTCGCGCTGAACAGATCAGTCCCGCTCAGGAAGGATTTGAACCACCATGTCTTAAATGCATTGAGCGTGATAATGCTGCTTCTGTTGCTGAATGTTCCACTGCTACTACTGTTTCAATATCTTCAACTGTTGATGTGGTAACTAACCCCTCTGCTGAGGATACCACTGCTATTGCTGATGAGAATGCTAGGTTGAAGACATTGCTTGAAACAGGGATGTACAAAAGTCTGAAAGGGCGTCAGACATTATGTGATGTCCTTAAGAAGCAGATTCTGAACCGAAACCCTAGGAAAGAGGGTGTTGGGTTCTTGAGGAAAATTAATGCAGATGGGTCTTACTGGAAACCTGAGCAGTACCCCAAAACCACATGGGTTGCTGCAAAGGAATCCTCAGCAGATCCATCCAATCTGTCTGGCTTCACTTGTGCTAACCCAATTATCATTGATGAATCCTTTGATGCAAACTATAAACTGTTTAAGAATCAGAATGATGAAGTGTTTGCCAGGTACATTGGTACTAACTGCAGGAATGGATCGCCAATGAAGAAGATCTGGGTTCCGAAAGCATGTCTGGAAAATCTTCCTGTGAATGTCTTCATGACACCTCACTTGAAGAAGACAAACCTCAGACCAAAGGCTTCATATGGTCCAAATGCTTCATACAAACAGGGGACTCACCTGAGTCGCACTAACGCAAATGTTTTGCAGGGGAACCATACTCAGGCATATGAATATGAGAGTGGTTCATCGAACCGTCATGTTCATATGACCAAAAATTATTCTGCTTATTCCTATGAGTATTATTGTCCACCTGCTAGACTGTTTGCTAAGGTTTCAAAGCCAAAATTCTCAGATGCTGCACTTAGACTTATAGCTTCTAAGCCACCCTTGAAGATGTGGGTGGTTAAGAAAGCTTAACTCTCCTTTGCAGGGAAAGGTCTCCAGCACAAAAACAAAATCTTCTGATGCTATTGCTGGGGACCATAAAAATCTTGTGGGGCGCAAGATAAAATGCCCAAATGGCATCATTATGTACTTCGTTCCTGAGTCGCATGCTACTCTCCCCATTAGTCCTAATCTGGATCTAAGTTTTCATAACCCACTGGTTCGTCAAATGTTTATGCTTCACAACACTCTTCGTGAAGCCTATCCCCCTAACTGCACTGTAGGGTACGATACCAGCGACTTCAAAGTCTTCAGAATGGATTATTGACAGTGGGTGTACAAATCACATGACTGGCAGAAGAAGCCTTCTTATGGACTCAACTTTACGTCCATCCGACAAGAGCCACATTACATTCGCTGACACTGGTAAAAGTAAGGTATTGGGTCTAGGTAGAGTTGCAATCTCAAAGGATCAACACATGGATAAAGTCATGCTTGTTGAATCCCTTGGCTTCAACTTAATGTCTGTCTCAATGCTTTGCGATTTGAATATGATTGTAATGTTTGGCAAATATCGCTGCCTGGTGCTAATGGAATCTGACAAATCTCTAGTGTTTGAAGGGTATAGGAAAGGTGATTTGTATGTGGTAGATTTCTCAGCAGGACCACAACTTGCAGTATGTCTTCTTGCAAAAGCTTCAGAATGCTGGCTTTGGCATCGAAGGCTTGGGCATGCTGGCATGAGGAACCTCCACACCCTTGCGAAGAAAAAACACGTCATAGGCATCGAGGGCGTCAAGTTTAAGAAAGATCACTTATGCGGTGCCTGTGAAGCAGGGAAGATGACAAGGGCAAAACATCCTTCGAAGACAGTCATGACTACTACACAACCCTTTGAACTGCTTCACATGGATCTTTTCGGTCCCACTCACTACTCAACTTTTACTACTTCTGCATGCCTCTATGGCTTCGTAATTGTTGATGATTATTCTAGATATACTTGGGTGCACATAATCCTTTACAAGACTGAAGTGCAGGATGTCTTCAGACGCTTCGCAAATCGAGCTATGAACAATTTTGGCGCCAAGATAAAGCACATCAGAAGTGACAATGGCACCGAATTCAAGAATACTGGCCTTGATACATATCTAGACACCTTGGGCATCACACATGAATTCTCAGCTCCATACACGCCACAACAGAATGGCGTCGTCGAACGCAAGAACAGAACACTCATTGAGATGGCCAGAACAATGCTAGATGAATACAAGACTCCAAGAAAATTCTGGACTAAAGCCATTGATACTGCATGCCATACAATCAATCGTGTTTATCTTCACAAGCTCCTGAACAAGACATCCTATGAACTCCTAACTGGCAAGAAGCCAAATGTCAGTTATTTCAGAGTATTTGGCGCAAAATGCTGGATCAAGGACCCACACCACACCTCAAAGTTTGCTCCAAAGGCACATGAAGGCTTCATGCTTGGATATGGAAAGGATTCGCACTCCTACAGAGTCTTCAATCTCTTCCACTACAAAGTGGTTGAAACAGTGGATGTGCGATTTGATGAAACCAATGGATCACAAAGAGAGCAATTGCCAAATGTGCTAGATGAAGTTCCATCAAATGAATCAATCAAGCTTATGGGAACTGGAGAAATTGTACCTTCTGAAGCTCAACCTGAAGAAGAACTTATCATCTCAGCACCTGATCCACATGAAGACAATGCTCAGCCTGAAGATATACCTTCAAATGACCACATAGATCAGCAAGAGCAAAGTCTTCGCCCCACACACCCTCGTGTTGCAAATGAAGTACAAATTGACAAAATACTGGACAGCATCAATGCACCTGGTCCACTCACTCGTTCAAGGGCAACTCAGCTAACAAACTTCTGTGGGCATTTCGCATTCGTCTCAATATCAGAACCCAAGAAAGTTGAAGAAGCCTTCATGGAACCTGAATGGATTCAAGCTATGCAAGAAGAGCTTCAAACTGCTCCACATGGATCTTTTCGGCCCCACTCACTACTCAACTTTTACTACTACTGCTTGCCTCTATGGCTTCGTCATTGTTGATGATTACTCTAGATATACTTGGGTGCACATAATCCTTTACAAGACTGAAGTGCAGGATGTCTTCAGACGCTTCGCCAATCGTGCTCTGAACAATTTTGGCGCCAAGATAAAACACATCAGAAGTGACAATGGCACTGAATTCAAGAACACTGGCCTTGATACATATCTTGATATCTTGGGCATCACACATGAATTCTCAGCTCCGTACACGCCACAACAGAATGGCGTCGTCGAACGCAAGAACAGAACACTCATTGAGATGGCCAGAACAATGCTAGATGAATACAAGACTCCAAGAAAAATTCTGGACTGAAACCATTGACACTGGATGCCATACAATCAATCGTGTTTGTCTTCACAAGCTTCTGAACAAGACATCTTATGAACTCCTAACTGGCAAGAAGCCAAATGTCAGTTACTTCAGAGTATTTGGCGCAAGGTGCTGGATCAAGGACCCACACCATACCTCAAAGTTTGCACCAAAAGCACATGAGGGCTTTATGCTTGGATATGGAAAGGATTCGCACTTCTACAGAGTCTTCAATCTCTTTCATTACAAAGTGGTTGAAACTGTGGATGTGCGGTTCGATGAGACAAATGGTTCACAAAGAGAGCAACTGCCAAATGTGCTAGATGAGATTCTAGCTAGTGAATCAATCAAGCTAATGGGAACTGGAGAGATTATACCTTCTGAAGCTCATCCTGAAGAAGAACTTATCATCTCAGCACCTGATCAACATGAAGACAATGCTCAGCCTGAAGACATTCCTCCCAACAACAACACGGATCAGCAAGAGCAAAGTCTTCGCCCTGTGCATCCTCGTGTTGCCAATGAAGTGCAGATTGACAGAATAATTGACAAAATCAATGCACCTGGTCCACTCACTCGTTCAAGGGCAACTCAGCTAGCAAATTTCTGTGGGCACTTCGCATTCGTCTCAATATCAGAACCCAAGAAAGTTGAAGAAGACTTCATGGAACCTGAATGGATTCAAGCTATGCAAGAAGAGCTTCAACAGTTTGAGCTGAATAATGTATGGGAACTGGTTAAGCGTCCTGATCCACGGAAGCACAACATAATAGGCACCAAATGGATATACCGCAACAAACAAGATGAGCATGGTCAAGTTGTCAGAAACAAAGCTCGTCTCGTTGCTCAAGGATATACTCAAGTGGAAGGCATTGACTTCGATGAAACATTTGCTCCCGTGGCTAGGCTTGAAGCCATACGCATTCTGCTGGCCTATGCAAATCATCATAACATACTTCTATATCAAATGGATGTGAAAAGTGCCTTTCTCAATGGCAAGATTGAAGAAGAAGTGTATGTTGCACAACCGTCTGGCTTTGAAAATCCAAAACATCCTGACATGGTATACAAGCTCAACAAGGCACTGTATGGCCTCAAACAAGCCCCTAGGTCCTGGTATGACACACTCAAATACTTCCTGAAGAGCAAAGGCTTCATACCTGGTTCCCTGGATCCCACTCTTTTCACGAAGACATATGATGGTGAACTGTTTGTGTGCCAAATATATGTGGATGACATTATCTTCGGCTGCACCAATCAGAAGTACAGTGAAGAGTTTGGATATATGATGCAAGAGCAATATTAGATGTCCATGATGGGGGAGCTGAAGTTCTTCCTTGGTCTTCAAATACGACAACAACGCAATGGCATCTTCATATCTCAAGAGAAGTATCTCAAAGATTGCCTGAAGAAGTTCGGTATGCAAGACTGCAAAGGCTTCACAACACCAATGCCAGCCAAACATCATCTAGGTCCTGACGACAATGGTAAAGAGTTCGATCAAAAGGTATACTGCTCCATGATTGGTTCTTTGATTTATTTATGTGCATCTAGGCCAGATATTATGCTTAGTTTTTGCATGTGTGCTCGATTTCAAGCGGCACCAAAGGAGTCGCATCACTTAGCTGTGAAGCGAATTCTTCGATATTTGGCTCACACCCCAACTCTAGGATTATGGTATCCAAAGGGCTCAGAGTTTGATTTGGTTGGATTTTCGGATGCTGATTATGCTGGTGACAAAGTTGATCGCAAGTCTACATCAGGCACATGTCACTTTCTGGGACGATCACTTGTATGTTGGTCTTCAAAGAAGCAGAACTATGTATCTCTCTCCACTGCTGAATCTGAATACATTGCTGCTGGATCTTGCTGCGCTCAGCTTCTGTGGATGAAGCAAACACTCAAGGATTATGGCATTCATCTGAAGCAAGTACCACTTTACTGCGACAATGAAAGTGCCATCAAGATTGCCAACAACCCAGTTCAGCACTCGAAGACAAAGCACATTGAAATTCGTCATCCCTTTCTCAGAGATCATGTTGTGAAGGAAGACATTGATATCATACACGTCAACACTGAAGAACAATTGGCAGATATCTTCACCAAGCCCTTGGATGAGAAGAGATTTTGCAAGTTACGGTGTGAGCTAAATATCCTGGAATCCTCAAATGTCCTGTGATCAGGCACACATCCTAACACTTATGCATATGATGACTTAGATGTGCAACGCACAAAGTAAAGTATATCTTCAATCAATGAAGACATACATTCTAAGTGTGAATACATTAATGTGGAATTTGACTTCGGAGCGCCACGATAATTGTGCACCGTGTCTGGGTCTAATACTTCCTATACGGTGGGTAATGCCACCACCAAACATTCTATTTTGAAGTGTTTCACTCATGGCGTTACCTTGCAATATCTTCACATTTGGTTTGGCTTCAAACTCAACATGTCTTCATGATTATCTTCACTACGTTGATTATATAGATGTATACATACTAGTGTTCTGTCCTCTACAGCATTCACTTATAGCTATGTCTTCTTGGTTGAATCTTTTGAACTAAGTGAATGTGATCGGACCCTAATCTCTCTATGCTTTCTATCTCAAATTCTATCTCTCCAAGTCATATGCATTCTATTGAAACTGTCGAATGTCTTCACTGCGTCCTTGTCAGCAGAAGATATAGAGACAACCATAAAGTCCGTTTTCAATGCTCATTCCTCCACATAAAATCCGGAGAAGCAGGAACGACCGCCCGACAATCCAGGCATGCGTGGGACGTGGAACAAACCCCAAACTTCCGCAAACAGGCCACGCGTTCCTCAGATGCGAATTGCCAGGGGCACCTGTGTAATAGCACAGTGCCGCCCCTGTGCCTATAAATTCACACTTACCGCGGTCATTATCTCCTTCTTCCTCTCTCGCACGAACCCTAGCGCCACCGCTAGCTCTCGACGACGCCGGCGACGAAGCGCTTCGCTGCCGCAACCTCTCCGATGCCGTCCTCACGCCGACCGCGGACATCGTTCTCTCCGCCGTCGTCGTAGGTGTCTTCCGTCCCCAAGTTAGGGCACAGAGGACCGAACTGCTCGGCATCATCTCCCACTTCCGTCTAGCAGTTCCAAGTGTGGTAAATAAAACTTCTTTTTACAGCCCCTTTTGATCTCATGGTTCTGTCACTTTCTACCATAAGAAGTTTATCTTCACACAATTTAGATCTCTCAATCTGCATCTCATAACATGCCTAGTATATTCACTTGTGCTTCATGAAGTAGTTAGATTCCTCACTTGTACTGATCTGTGGGTTCGTACAAATCTGGAACCAACTTCTTATCTATGAGTGAATGTCTTCGCACGATGAGGTCAATGTCTTCTAAACTGATTAATCTTCAAAACCTTCTGAGAATGCATATGACCTCTTCCCCTTCCCTCGCACCTTAATGCTGTCACAGGTACATGTCCGTGGGAGAATCCTTCGGTTCTCATAGTCTGCATTCATTTGCAGAATTCCTACAGCATCACACAAATTCTCCTGAAGCCAGTTCATGTTGGTCCAGCAAAAGAAAGCCTTTGAAGCCTTTGAAAGTTTTGAAGCCTTTCAAGTTAAAGTTTATGGCTTCAGAAGCAGCAGCAAGGAAGGGGGGCAGACAGCGACGTGAAGGAACTTCCAAAGATCTGCCTGAAGACCTGGTAGAATTGTATAAAACAGATCCTGAAGAGAATTAGGGGCAGCGCAAGACCCGAATCCAATGGATTCGACGCTATTGGACTGAACAATGGTTCAGATACCACTTCACAACCCAAGAGTATGCTGAGAAAAGTGCCATCAAAAGACCGTGGGGAGACATCTTATACAAAAACCTTGTACCCAGGTCCAGAGATGAAGCTATTGCCCAAAGCTTCTATCCATGCATGGTTCATGGGCCACAGCCTGATGATGCACATTTGTCGTCACTACTCTGGTGTCGTGACGACAATCTATTCAAGCGCAACTTCCAGTTTGCCCAACAATCAGCGAAGCAGAACAAGAAGAAGTTGGGGTTAGACTTCAACCCTGGTCCCTCAGCACCAAGGGCAGATGGCACACGCTACGCAGAACCCAATATCATCGGTCCATATGCCAATCTTGAGGGCCTCATCACCCGCATCTTAGTCCAAGGGACTGCCGTGAATGACCCTCCAGCTGACTCTGAGTCTGATGAAGCTCCTGCTGTACCGAGGCCAAAGCAGTCGAAGAAGCAAAAAGCTTCAAAGCCAGCCCCTTCATAAAAAATCTCAAGGGCGAAGCCATTGGCAACTGCACCTCCTGAAGAGAGTGTGCAGTCTGAAGACGTATCCCACGTCTCCAAGCCCCAGAAGGCCAAGGTGCCTCAGCCACACACCGGCAAAGAGCTCACAGCTGCTGCCATTCTGTGCAGCGAAGCCATTGATCTGTCAAGTGATGAAGATCTTGGAGATGACGCTCTAGAGCAGCTCATCAAGAGCAAAGAAGAAGCTGAAATCTTCAACAATTTGCCTCTCTTTGATGTCGCCATCATCCACAACTTCATCGACGAATGGTTTGCCACACCAAACATCAGCTTCGAAGATCTGCAGCTGCCTGTTGGCCTCAGCGTCGCCTTCCAAGGCGCAATTGCTTCAGAACTTGCCATTGCCCAGCGCATTGTTGAACTGAAGCAGAAAATTGATCATGAAAAGGCTCAGTTCAAGAAGAATATGGCCAAGCTCAGCGTGCAAGAAGTGAAGAGCTTCAAGACCATGTTGCATGAGCTCAAGGAAAATTTTCTGAAGAAGCGTGCAGAAGCTCAGGACTCACGTGAGCGGATGAAGTCTCTGGCTGAAAGATGTGTACAAGCCTACAATGAGGCTGAGAAGCGCAAGGCACTTGGGCGTCCTGGCATCGACCCTAAGATGGCCGCGAAGAAGAAGAAGCCTGCTATGGCTGAACCAGAGGCACCTAGGCAAGAAGCAGTTCCAATTGTCTTCCCAACTGTAACGACTGGCTCGAAGCCAAAGAGCCGGTCAACAGCTTCAGAGCTCAAGAAGACAAGAACTGCTAAGGCTGAAGCCAGGAAGAGGAAAAGCTCTGAGGCCTCTCCTACTGCCCCCAGCAAGAAGAAGCGAAAGATCAAGAAATCTCGGGCTGCTCCCACAGAGCCCTTGATAGTTGAACCTATCTCTATGGTTCACCCCAACACAGAACGACAACTGACAGTTCATGAGCCTGCTTCCACAGAGGCTCCTGAAGCTGAAGACATACCAGCAGCCGACCCCATTGCTGCTGAAGACATTGGTCATCAGGACAATGTACAAGATGATGCGGCCCTTCCTCAGTATGAACAAAGCGAGCTCATCAGCATTGCTCGTCCTCTGACGCCAATTACATAAGATGCGTCATGGGCGGATCGCCCTCAAGAGGAAGAAGACAATGAGGCCCAGCCCACTCCAATCCCACAGGCGTCGTCTGCATTCCGCAGGCTTCGCAAAGGTCCAAGGCCTCAAGTCTATGCTGAAGACATTCCGGTTGCATCAGCCGCAGAAGACGCACCACAAGAACCTACTCCTATGCTCCACCAAGAAGCAGTTCTCCAGGAGAACGTGCTTGTGACTGACCCTCCAGCTAGTCAAGCGGAGGCTGAAAATGTTGAGGCTGCCACAACCAACACTGAAGCCAATGTGGAGCCCTCCCCACCAAAAGCTTCAGCAGACAGCGAAGCTATTAATCCAGACACTTCTGTTCCTGAGTCTGCTGCAGGTCCTCAATTTGATTACCATGTTGAGCACAGGCCTCATGTCCAGAAGCCAGTCCCAAGGCTGCCAAGGTTCCCAGGTCCTGCATCAGCACCTGACTCCTTTGACATCAATAGCTTCAAGGCAGACAATACGTTCTTTAACAGCTCCAAGAACCCCTATTCAAGGGAAAGGCTTTCATCAGATAGGTTCTGGAGCTATCCCCAGCGCAGCTACTATTCATGCATCCTATACAACCAAGGTCGCATCTTCCCGCACAAGCGCCTTGATGTTGAAGCCATTGCTGGTCCGCCCTGCTTAGAGGAAGCGCTGGATTGCTTCAAGAAAGTGGGTCTGCTGCAGTTTATAACTGATGAAGAGCACTGGAATGAAGAGCTTCTGTTGCAATTCTATGCCACCCTACACATCAAAGGATACAACAGAGATCCGAAGACTTGGGCCCTGGAGTGGATGACCGGCAATGTCCATCACGAAGCCAATGCATTCGATATCATTGAGCTCACCGGCCTGCCCACTCCTGGCGAACTCTTCGAGGAAGGCTGTCCACTACACACTGAAGCTCTTGAGAGCATATTCCAGAGGCCTGAACCAAATATGAGTCAGATGCTCTCCATATTGAAGCCATTGCCCCACGATGCTCCTTATCCAATAGAGTTCTTCGTTGAAGACTTTGAGTACCTGCCCAGAACCATCTATCACATTATCCGGCGGACTCTCTGGCCTATTAAAGGGCACTCTCCAAATGCCAAGATCGAGGGTGCAATGAAGACTCTGATATTCTGTATCCTTCATGGCAAATGCTTCAACGCACAGGATTTCTTCATACGCCAACTCGCTGCATCAGGCTCAGATCTGTTTGGTTTAAAATTCTATGCTCCTTGGGTAATGAGACTGATCAAGCTTCACTCTGCGATCTCATATCAGCCCTCAGCCCGCAACCATCGGATCTTCTTGCCAGATGTGGATACCTCTGCTGAAGCTATATATCCTGAGCCTGCCAAGCAACCTTTGAGTCTTCAGAATGCAGAACACCAGAGCTTCACTCAAAATGATGAAGGTGTCGAAGCCATCTCCAAGGTGTATCCTTTGGCTGGCACTACACGTGCGCCACACCCTGCTTCAACTGAAGCCACTGATAGTGCAACTGCTTCCAGACCCAAGAAGCGCGCTCGTGTTCTCAATAACCGAGAGCTTCTTGTGGCCCTTCATCAAAAACAAGATAGGCATCACGACTGGCTAAAGCGTCAGATGAAAAGCCTCTTGGTGGATGTTAATCGTCTTCGAAATCTTGCCACCAAGAATGCTTTCTTCACTCATGAAACCTGTCGTCGTACATGGAAAGGGCTATCAATGATGTGTACTGAAGCTAAACTTGAAGAGGATGGCTTCATTGAGCGATTCAAGTTTGACACCACACCTCCTAGAAGGGCTGTGATGCGCAACACACCATCACTTGAAGACTCTGAGTTTTCTTCATCTGCTGCCACAGTCACTGCTAGAATCATTGATGAAGAAGACGATGCTACATCACCGCCACCTGCTTCAGCACCTCCAAGCTCTTCTGCACCGCCAAACACCTCCAACGACCCTGCTGCTCCTGGGGACGAGTAGACACTCTATGTCTTCAAACCTTTTTAGTCCTTGCTGACAAAAGGGGGAGAAGCATATGGGTTGATAGTCTTCAAGCGGGTCCATATGGGCGGGTGCTTTATGTTTTGCTATATTTTGCTTCGTGCTTACTGTAAGTGCATCTAGTGCCACCCCTAGTTGGTTTTGGAGTATTGACGACAAACCTAGTTGAGGGACTAATGTGTTTGTGAGAATTGCAGGAAAACACAGGTAGAAGTCCCTCATTGATTCGGTTTTACTACCAGAGATGACCCCTAAAAATGTACGAAGACATTGAAGACAATGGTGGTTTATGAAGATATTCATATTAAAGACAATGACATGAGAAGACTCCCTATGAAGCTTTTGAAACTCGAAGACCTAGATCCTTCGTAGTTTTATTTCATTCATGTTGTGTCATAGGAACCACCGTACTGTTAAGTGGGGTCGAAGAGAACCAGTCAGAATGACTGAAGTGATGCCTAATTCAAATCCTATGTCTTCGAGCGAAGCCTATGAGAGAAAGTCTTGTCCAGAGTCAGACAAGTCAGCTTTACTTGTAGCCCAAGTAAAGTTGCCGTGTGAGTTCGAAATCCGACCGTTGGTACACGTGTCAGTTCCTTAGTGACCCAGGGTCATTTCGAACAGATCAGGTCGGGTTGCCATGTGGCTATAAATAGTCCACCCCCCACAACCTTAAACGGTTGGCTGCTCAGATTTCAGTGCACGGCTTTTGTCGTTTGAGAGCAACCCACCTCGAAGCCTTTGAAAGAAAAATTCCCAGTGAGGAGAAAAGCCCTAACCACCCAGAGCCAGAGTAAATTGGGCATCACTTAAGTCTTCGTGTCTGTGTGATTTGAAGACTTATTACACTTGAGGACTGTGCATCCTCCAGACGGTTAGGCGTCGCGTTCTGAGCATCCAAGAGAAATTGTGGATTGCCAGTGAACGAAGTCTGTGAAGGTTTGGGAGTCTACCTTGAAGACTTACCTGAGTAATTGGGCGAGGTCTGTGTGACCTTAGCTCAAGGAGAAAACGGTGAGGACTGGGTGTCTTGGACTAAGTGTCCTTGACTGGGTGTCCGGGACTGCGTGTCCTTTGGTTTAAATACCTAGCCGCTCCAACCAGACGTACAGTTGTCACAGCAACTGGAACTGGTCCAACAAATCATTGTCTTCAACGTGTCACTGGTTTCATCTTCACTTCCTTTTACTTACAGTTACTCATTGTGAAGCCATTACATGCCTGCTTTACCATTTGTCTTCACAACATGAATGTATGATCTGTTTGGCTTCATAACTTCTTCCTACCTGATCCTTATTACACTGAAGCTGTTTGTCACTGCGCTCTATTGAATACATGATCATGGCTGGACTAGTGTAATCTAACTTCCGCTGCATAGTAATAGGCATAATCTTCACTGTTTGTCTTCATAACTCTCACGTTTTGAAGACTTTCATAAAAATCGCCTATTCACCCCCGCCCCCTCTAGTCGATATAACGCACTTTCACTTACAACTCTCGTTTTTGCTTCATTTGGTTCTTTGAGTTGTAACACTAAAACTCGATGGTCGTCTGCTACTTGTTTGCCACCCTATTTGCGAAGATAAATTCCGCATGTGCGACGATAAGTTCCGCACTTATCTCATTCTGCAGATGTCCATTTTCCATTATGCATTTCATTATCTTCATATACTTTCACATGGATAGTGGATTGTCATCATAAGCTGAATTGGATCTCCACAAGTACAACCTGCCATGTGCATTTGCATTCCAAAAGCAAATTAACTTATATGCACATCTTCAGGGGGAGCCCTTGAAACTTATGAAGACAATTCCTTATCCTTTACAATTTCACAGACTATATTCCCCGTTGAAAACTTCAACTAGTTTGTCATCAATCACCAAAAAGGGGGAGATTGTAAGTGCATCTAGTGCCACCCCTAGTTGGTTTTGGAGCATTGACGACAAATCTAGTTGAGGGACTAATGTGTTTGTGAGAATTGTAGGATAACACAGGTAGAAGTCCCTCATTGATTCGGTTTTACTACCAGAGATGACCCCTAAAAATGTATGAAGACATTGAAGCCAAAGGTGGTATATGAAGATATTCACATTGAAGACTATGACAAAAGAAGACACGTTATGAAGCCTATGGAGCTCGAAGACTTAGATCTTTCGTAGTTCTTTTTCTTTTGTGTTGAGTCATAGGAACCACCGTACTGTGAAGTGGGGTCCAGGAGAACCAGTCAGAATGACTGAAGTGATGCCTAAACCAAAAACCTATGTCTTCGAGTGAAGACAATGAGAGCGAATCTTGTCCAGAGCCGGACAAGTCAGCTTTGCTTGTAGCCCAAGTAAAGTTGCCATGAGAGTTTGAAATCTGACCGTTGAGACACGTGTCAGTTCCTTAGTGACCCAGGGTCATTTCGAACAAATCAGGTCGGGTTGCCAAGTGGCTATAAATAGCCCACCCCCTACAACCATAAACGGTTGGCTGCTCAGATTTCAGTACACGGCTTTTGTCATTTGAGAGCAACCCACCTCGAAGCCTTTGAGAGAAATTTCCTAGCGAGGAGAAAAGCCCTAACCACCCAGAGCTAGAGAACATTGGGCATCACTTAAGTCTTCTTGTCTGTGTGATCTGAAGACTTATTACACTTGAGGACTGTGAATCCTCCAGATGGTTAGGCGTCGCATTCAGAGCATCCAAGAGACATTGTGGATTGCCAATGGACGAAGTCTGTGAAGGTTTGGGAGTCTACCTTGAAGACTTACCAGAGTGATTGGGCGAGGACTATGTGACCTTAGCTCAAGGAGAATACGGTGAGGACTTGGTGTCCTGAGCTGCGTGTTCAGGACTGGGTGTCTGGGACTGTGTGTCCTAAGGTTTAAATACCTAGCCGCTCCAACCAGATGTACAGTTGTCACAGCAACTGGAACTGGTCCAACACATCATTGTCTTCAACGAGTCACCGGTTTCATCTTCACTTCCTTTTTCTTACTGTTACTCATTGTGAAGCCATTGCATGTTTGCTCTATCTTTTGTCTTCACAACGTGAATGTATGATCTGTTTGGCTTCATAACTTCTTCCTACCTGATCCTTATTACACTACAACTGTTTGTCTTTGTGCTTTCACTCTATTGAATACTTGACCATGGCTTGCCTAGTGTAATCTAACTTCCGCTGCATAGTAATAGGCAAAATCTTCGCTGTTTGTCTTCATAACTCCCACGTTTTGAAGACTTTCATAAAAATCGCCTATTCACCCCCTAGTCGATATAACGCACTTTCAGGCTCTGGCTTCTGAAAAATGCTCTCCAAAGCATTCTGGTGTTGCTGACAACCTGGTTCATAATATTCGCCAGCAGTGGGCAGGGCTGTGAGCTCAATGATGTCTTGGGCTTTAGCTTCATGGTGCACATCACCTGTCATCCACTCGAGGATCCAAGTCTTCGGATCCCTGTTGTAGCCACGAATGTGGAGGGTAGCATAAAATTGTAGTAGAAGCTCTTCATTCCAATGTTCTTTGGCAGTCACAAAGTTCAGAAGACCAGCATCACGGAAACAGTCAAGTGCCTCTTCCAAGCAGGGCAGTCCAGCAATGGCTTCACTATCGAGACGCATATGGGGAAAGATGCGCCCTTGATCATAGAGTACACAGGAATAGTAATTGCATTGCTGGTCGCTCCAGAATCGATCAGATGAAATTCTTGGCTTGGAGTAGGGGCACTTGGCACTATCAAAGAAGGTGTTGTGTGCTATGAAGCCATTGGCATTGAAAGATCCTGGTGAAGTTGCAGTACTTGGAAACCTTGGCAGCCTTGGCTTTGGCTTCTGGACCTGAGGCCTGTGCTCCACATGATAGTCAAATTGAGGTCCGGGAGCAGGCAGAGGAACCAGAATTGGCCAGCGGATGGTAACAAGCTGACCACGATCATATGCTTGCTCGATGGTATGTGGCCTTGGAGGTCGTACAGGAGCAGAGGCATTGGCTTCAGGCTGCAGATTGTCTTCGGGTGCAATCACTTCTGGCACCACATTAGCTTCAGGCGCCACATTAGCTTCAACTATGACAACGTCATTGGCTTCAGTGTTGAGGTTGGTGGCCGCCTCAATATTGGTAACCTCCACTTCAGGAGCTGGAGGGTCGGACACGTTCTCCTCGAGAACAACTTTAGGGTTGGACGGGGGTGTAGTGACACGTTCTTCTTCTCTTGGTTCTTCTTCTTGGTCATCGGCTGATGCGGCCGGAATATCTTCAGCCACTTTGGCTTCAAATTCAGGAATATTCGCAGTAGGAGAGGCTTCAGGAAAGACTTCACGTGAAACGGATTGGCGCTCTTCTCCTTCTGGAACACTTGACAACGTGACCTGTGGCCTTGGTCCTTTGCGAAGCCTGTGAAACGCTGGCGATGCCTGTGGAGATGGAGTTGGTTGGGCCTCAAGGTCTTCATCGTCAATCACCGGAGTGGTGACCTGGGTTGGGGGAGTACTTGGGGTTTCTTCTTGATAGGGGGAGTCTTGTGGGTGATCAGCCCATGAGTCATCCTGAGCGATTGGCGTTAATGGACGACCAATGCTGATGAGTTCGCTGTTCGTGAGAACAGACGATGATACCACATTTTGTTCGATCCGAGGAAGGACTTCATCATCTTCAACATTGTCTTGATGACCAATGTCTTTAGCTGCGGTAGGGTCAACAGCTGGAATGTCATCAACTACTGGAGCCTCTGTGGAAGCAGGCTCATGAATGATCAACTGGCGCTCACGATGTTCAGACGCAGGACGAGCCACTGAGATTGGCTCGACAACAAGGGGCTCTGTGGGAGCAGCCCGGTCTCTCTTCTTTGTCTTTCTCTTCTTGGTTGGCGGAGCGGCGTCAGTGGTGTGCTTGGTCTTGCGCTTGCGGGCTTCGACTTCAGCTGCCCTTGTTTTCTTGAGTTCCGAAGCCACTATGGGGACCTTAGGCTTCAAGCCTATCATACCGGCTGGGAATACAATGCGAGGTTCTTCCTGCCTTGATGCTTCTGGTTGGGCCACAGCAGGCTTCTTCTTCTTCTTGCCAGCCATTCCGGGGTCGATGCCTGGTCGCCCCAAAGCCTTGCGCTTTTCAGCTTCATTGTAGCCTTGAACACATTTGGCAGCAAGATTCTTCATGCGCTCATGAGAACCTTTTGCTTCTTCTCATTTTTTGTGGAACGCCTCCTTGAGCTTATGCATCATGACCTTGAAGTTCTGGATGTCTTCCACATTGAGCTTGGCCATGTGCTTCTTGAACTGATCCTTTTCATAATCAATCTTGTGCTTCAGCTCAACAATCTTCTATGCAAGAGCCAGCTCAGGAGCAATAGCTCCATGGAAAGAGACGCTGAGGCCAATTGGGAGCCGAAGATCATCAAAACTGAGGTCTGGGCTGTCAAACCACTCATCAATAAACTTGTACAGGATCTCCACATCAAAGAGGGGAAGATCATTGAAGATTTCTGCCTCTTGCTTGCTCTTTATCAATTACTCAAGAGCATCATCGCCAAGATCGTCGTCGCTAGACAGATCAATGGCATCATTCTCGTTTCTCAAAACAGCAGCAGGAGTTAGAACAGGACTAGAGGAGTTCATGGGCTTCTTCTTTTTCTTCTCAGTCTTGGAGATGTGAGAGAGATCTTTAGACTATACACTTGGTGCAGGAGGAGCAGTGGCCAGAGGCTTAGCGCGCGACACTTTTGGTGGAGTGGAAAGCTTCGAAACCTTATGGTTTCTTCTGCTTCTTTGGCTTTGGTGGTGCAGGCACTTCGTCAGAGTCAGTGTCATCTGCAGAGTGATCCAAGGCTGCCCCTTGAACCTGAATGTGAGTGATGAGACCTTCTAAGTTGTAGAAGGGCCCAACAAGATTGGGTTTAGCTTCACGTGAGCCATCGGCTCGTGGCGCAGAGGGGCCTGGGTTGAAGTCTAATCCCCAAGACTTCTTGTTTTCCCTGGCCGAGTTCTTGGCAAACTGAAAGTTGCTCTTGAACAGATTGTCATCTCGACATCATAGCAATGACGATGGGTCGGCATCAGTAGGCTGTGGCCCTCGGACCATGCAAGGGTAGAATCCTTGAGCAATGGCTTCAGTTCTGGTCTTAGGTTGAAGATTTTTATAGAGAATATCTCCCCAAGGACGCGTGATAGCATTCTTCTCAGCATACTCCTTGGTGACGAATCTATACTTGAACCATTGCTCGGCCCAATATCTTCGAATCCATTGGATTCGTGTCTTGCGCTGACCATAGCTTTCTTCGGGGTCAGTTTTGTATAGTTCATAGAGATCTTCGGGCAAATCCATTGATGTACCCCCACGGCTCTGTCTGCCACCCTTCCTTGCTGATTTCTCTTTTGCCATGAAGTTTAGACTGAAAGGCTTCAACACTGTCAAAGTCTTCCGTCTGCTGGTCAGACAGGAACTGGCTTCGGGAGAATTTATGCGATGCTGTAAGAACTCTGCAAATGAATGCAGACTATGAGAACCAAGGGATTCTCCCACGGACATGTACCTATGACAGCATTAGAGATGCGAGGGAAGGGGAAGAGGTCATATGCATTCTCAGAAGATTTTGAAGATAAATCAGTTTAGAAGACATAGACCTCATAGTACGAAGACATTCACTCATATGTAGAGAGTTGGTTCCAGATTTGTACGAATCCACTAATAAGTACAAGTGAGGAATCTAACTACTTTGTGAAGCGTAAGTGAACATACTAGGCATGTTATGAGATGCAGAACCGGATAGATCCAACTTTGTAGGGACAGAAACCACTTGTGGTTGAAAAAGATGAATCTATCGGATCAAAAAGGACTGTAAAAAGAGTTTTTATTTACCACTCGAGGAACTGCTAGACGGAGTAGGAGATGAGGCCGAGCAGTTCGATCTTCCGTGCCATAACTTGGCAACGGAGGACACCTACGGCGACGACGGAGAAGATGATGTCCGTGGCTGGCATGAGGACGGCGTCGGTGAGGTCACGGCAGCTAAGCGCTTCATCGCCGGCGTCGTCGAGGGCTAGCGGTAGCGCTAGGGTTTGTGCGAGAGAGAGAAGTGGAAGAAGATATAATGACTAGGGTGTGGCGTGTATTTATAAGGACAGGGACGGCACAATGTTATTACGCAGGTGCCCCTGGCGGTTCACATCTGAAGGACACGTGGCGATCATGCAACTCATTGGAGGTTGTTCCACGTTCCCACGTATGCCTGGATTGTCGGGTGGTCGTTCCCGCTTCTCTCGGTTTCAGGCAAAAAGGATTGAGCTTTTAAAACAAATTTGATGTTTGTCTCTGTATCTTTTGCTGACAAGGACGCAACAAAGACATTCGACAGTTTCAATAGAATGCATATGATTTGGATAGATAGATTTGAGACGGGAGCATAGAAATGTTAGGGTCCGATCACATTCACTTAGTTCAAAAGATCCAATGAGAAGACATAGCTATAAGTGAATGATGTAGAGGACAGAACACAAATACATGAATATATCCGAATCAGACCAAATCAATATTGTGAAGATAAACATGAAGCCATGTTAATATTAAAGACAAACCAAATGCGAAGACCTTGCAAATATAACGCCAACAGAAAATACTCCAAACAAAAGTTTGGTGGTGGCTTTACCCACCGTATAGGAAGTATTAGACCCAGACACGGCGCACAATTATCGTGGAGCTCTGAAGTCAAGTTCCACGTTAATGTATTCACACTTATAGTGTAAGTCTTCATTATTTGAAGATATACGTTACTTCATGTGTTGCACATCTAAGTCATCAACATGCATAAGTGTTAGGATGTGTGCATGATCACAGGACATTTGAGGATTCCAAGATATTTAGCTCACACCGCAACTTGCAAAACCTTTTCTCATCCAAGGGCTTTGTGAAGATATCTGCCAGTTGCTCTTCAGTGTTGACATGAATGATATCAATATCTTCCTTCATGACATGATCTCTAAGAAAGTGATGACGGATCTGAATGTGCTTTGTCTTCGAGTGCTGAACTGGGTTGTTGGCAATCTTGATGGCACTTTCATTGTCGCAGTAGAGTGGCACTTAATTCAGATCAATGCCATAGTCTTTGAGTGTTTGCTTCATCCAGAGAAGCTGAGCGCAGCAAGATCCAGCAGCAATGTATTCAGATTCAACAGTGGAGAGAGATACACAGTTCTGCTTCTTTGAAGACCAACATACAAGTGATCGTCCCAGAATGTGACATGTGCCTGATGTAGACTTGTGATCCACCTTGTCACCAGCATAATCAGCATCCGAGAATCCAACTAGATCAAACTCTGAGCCCTTTGGATACCATAGTCCTAGTGTTGGGGTGTAAGCCAAATATCGAAGAGTTCGCTTCACAGCTAAGTGATGCGATTCCTTTGGTGCTGCTTGGAATCGGGCACACATGCAAACACTAAGCATGATATCTGGCCTAGATGTACTTAAATAAACCAAAGAACCAATTATGGAGCGGTATACCTTTGATCGAACTCTTTACCATTGGCGTCAGGATCCAGATGACTCTTGGTAGGCATTGGCGTCGTATAACCTTTGCAGTCTTGCATTCCAAACTTCTTCAGGCAATCTTTGAGGTATTTCTCTTGAGATATGAAGATGTCATTGCGTTTCTGCCGTATTTGAAGACCAAGGAAGAACTTCAACTCACCCATCATGGACATCTGATATTGCTCTTGCATCATGTATCCAAACTCATCACTGTATTTTTGATTAGTGCAGCCGAAGATAATGTCATGCACATATATTTGGCACACAAACAGTTCACCATCATATGTCTTCGTGAAGAGTGTGGGATCTAGGGAACCAGGTTTGAAGCCTTTGCTCTTCAGGAAGTCTTTGAGTGTGTCATACCAAGCACGAGGGGCTTGTTTGAGGCCATACAGTGCCTTGTTGAGATTGTAAACCATGTTAGGATGTTTTGGATCTTCAAAACCAGGCGGTTGTGCAACATACACTTCTTATTCAATCTTGCCATTGACAAAGGAGCTCTTCACATCCATTTGATACAGAAGGATGTTATGATGATTTGCATAGGCTAGCAGTATGCGTATAGCTTCAAGCCTAGCCACAGGAGCAAATGTTTCGTCGAAGTCAATTCCTTCAACTTGAGTGTATCCTTGAGCAACGAGACGAGCGCTGTTTCTGACAACTTGACCATGCTCATCTTGCTTGTTGCGATATATCCATTTAGTGCCTATGATATTGTGTTTACGAGGATCAGGACACTTGACCAGTTCCCATACATTATTCAGCTCGAACTGTTGAAGTTCTTCTTGCATAGCTTGAATCCATTCAGGTTCCATGAAGGCTTCATCAACTTTTTTGGGTTCAGATATTGAGACGAATGCAAAGTGCCCACAGAAATTTGCTAGTTGTGTTGCCCTTGAACGAGTGAGTGGACCAGGTGCATTGATGCTATCAATTATCTTCTCAATCTATACTTCATTTGCAACACAAGGATGAGCTGGACGAGGATTTTGCTCTTGCTGATCATTGTCATCGTTTGAAGAATTGTCTTCAGGCTGAGCATTGTCTTCAGGTTGATTAGGTGCAGAGATGATAAGTTCCTCTTTAGGCTGTACTTCAGACGGCATGATTTCTCCAGTTCCCATAAGCTTGATGGATTCACTGGGTGGAATTTCATCTAGCACATTTGGCAGGTGCTCTCTTTGCGAGCCGTTAGTCTCATCGAACCGCACATCCACAATTTCAACCACTTTATAGTGAAAGAGGTTGAAGACTCTGTAGGAGTGCGAATCCTTTTCGCAACCAAGCATAAAACCTTGATGTGCTTTCGGTGCAAATTTTGAAGTGTGATGTGGGTCCTTGATCCAGCACCTAGCACCAAATACTCTAAAGGAACTGACATTTGGCTTCTTACCAGTGAGGAGTTCATAGGATGTTTTCTTCAGAAGCTTGTGAAGATAAACACGGTTGATGACATGGCATGTAGTATCAATAGCTTTAGGCCAGAACTTTCTTGGTGTCTTGTATTCATTGAGCATCGTCCGAGCCATCTCAATGAGTGTTCTGTTCTTGCGTTCCACAATGCCATTCTGTTGCGGCGTGTACGGAGCTGAGAACTCATGAGTGATGCCCAATGTATCGAGATAAGTGTCGAGGCCAGTGTTCTTGAATTCAGTGCCATTGTCACTTCTAATGTGCTTGATCTTGACGCCATAGTTGTTCATGGCTCGATTGGCGAAGCGTCTGAAGACATCCTGCACTTCAGTCTTGTAGAGGATTATATGCACGCCTGTATATCTTGAATAATCATCAACAATGATGAAGCCATAGAGACAAGCAGTAGTAGTAAGGGTAGAGTAGTGAGTAGGGCCGAAGAGGTCCATGTGTAGCAGTTCGAAGAGTTGAGTTGTTGTCATGATTGTCTTCGAGGGATGCTTGTCCCTCGTCATCTTTCCAGCTTCGCAGGCACCACATAAGTGATCCTTCTTGAAATTGACGCCCTCGATGCCTATGACGTGCTTCTTCTTTGCAAGAGTATGCAAGTTCCTCATGCCAGCATGCCCTAGCCTTCGATGCCAGAGCCAGCATTCTGAAGCTTTTGTAAGAAGACATACGGCAAGCTGTGGTCCTGATGAGAAATCTACCATGTACAAATCATCTTTCCGATACCCTTCAAAGACTAGAGACTTTTTAGATTCCATTAGAACAAGGCAACGATATTTTCCAAATATCACAATCATGTTCAAATTGCAAAGCATTGAGACAAACATTAAGTTGAAACCAAGGGATTCAACAAGCATCACTTTATCCATGTGCTGATCCTTTGAGATTGCAACTCTGCCTAGACCCAATACCTTGCTTTTACCAGTATCAACAAATGTGATGTGACTTTTATCAGATGGACGTAGGGTTGAGTCCATAAGAAGACTTCGTTTGCTAGTCATGTGATTAGTACATCCACTATCAATAATCCATTCTGAAGTAGCTGGTGTCATACCCTACAGTGCACTTAGGGGGATAGGCTTCACGAAGAGCATTGTGAATCATAAACATTTGACGAGCAAGAAGATTATTAAAGCTTAGATCGAGGTTAGGACTGATAGGACAAGTAGCAAGCGACTCAGGAACAAAATACATAATAAGACCATTTGGGCATTTGATCTTGCACCCTACAAGATGTTTTAGGTCCCCAGCAATAGCTTCAGACACATTTGATTTTTGGCTGGAGACCTTTCCCTGCAAAAAGAGAGTTAAGCTTTCTTAGCAACCCACATCTTCAAGGGTGGCTTCGAAGCAATGAGTCTAAGTCCAGCATCTGAGAACTTTGGCTTTGGAGCCCTAGCAAATAGTCTTGCAGGTGGATAATAGTACTCATAAGAATAAGCAGAATAGTTCTGGGTCTTATGAACATGGCGGTTTGATGAAACGCGCTCATATTCATAGGCCTAAGTATGGTTTCCCTGCAAAACATTTGTGTTAGTGTGATTCAGGTGAGTCCTCTGTCTGTATGAAGCCTTTGGACCATATGAAGCCTGTGGTCTGGGGTTTGTCTTCTTCCCTTGTGGTGTCATGACGACATTCACAGGAAGATTCTCCAGACATCTTTTCGGCACCCAGACTTTCTTCATAGGTGGCCCATTCTTGCAGTTAGTACCAATATACCTGGCAAACACTTCACCATTCTGATTCTTAAACAGTTTATAGTTTGCATCAAAGGATTCATCAATGACGATGGGATTAGCGCAAGTGAAGCCAGATAGGGTGGATGGATCCACTGAAGGTTCCTTTGCAGCAACCCATGTGGTTTTGGGGTACTGCTCAGGTTTCCAGTAAGAGCCATCAACATTCATTTTCCTTTCGAACCCAACACCCTGTTTCCTAGGGTTTCGGTTCAGAATCTGCCTTTTGAGGACATCACATAGTGTCTGATGCCCTTTGAGACTTTTGTACATCCCTGTTTCAAGCAATGTCTTCAACCTAGCATTTTCATCAGCAATAGCAGTGGCATCCTCAGCAGAGGGGTTAGTTTCCACATCAACAGTTGAAGATATTGCAACAGTAGCAGCAGTAGAACATTCAGCAACAGAAGTAGCGTTATCACGCTCAAGGCATTTAAGACATGGTGGTTCAAATCCTTCCTGAGCGGGACTGATCTGTTCAGCGCGAAGTGACTCGTTTTCCTTTTGAAGATCTTCATGAGCTGCTCTCAATTTCTCAAGTTCTTTCTTCCTTTGAAGATAATCATAGGAAAGTTTTTCATGAGTTGTTGAGAGCGTTTCATGACGACTTTCAAGTTCCTCATACTTAACATGAAGATTTTTTATGTCTTCGATTAAGGACTGAGATTGAGTCATTTCAACGTCCAATAGGTCATCGCTTTTGTCTAACAGTTTTTGAATATGTTCCATAGCTTTTTGTTGTTCAGTTGCAGTTTTAGCAAGTGTTTTGTAGCTGGGTTTGGAATCAGAGTCATCTTCACTGGATGTTTGATAGTGAGTATTGCGTGAGTTTACCTTGGCACCGCGTGCCATGAAGCAATAGGTGGGAGCAGAGTTGTCTTTGTCATTAGCATCAGCGTCGGTGACGAAGTCATTGTCTTCAGTGTTGAAGATGGACTTGGCAATGTAGGCTGTAGCCAGACTTGCAACACCAGAATCAGACTCCTCCTCACACTCCACCTCTGCCTCCTCAGAAGCAGATTCCTCCTCTGAATCCATTTCCTTGCCAACAAATGCACGAGCCTTGCTAGATGAGCTCTTCTTGTGTGATGAAGACTTTGAGGAAGACTTGGAAGAAGACTTTGAGTACTTCTTCTTCTTCTTGTCATCAGAATCATATTCCTTGCTCTTCTTCTTCTTGTTGTTCTCATTGTCCCACTACGGACACTCAGAGATGTAGTGACCAGGTTTCTTGCACTTGTGGCATGTTCTCTTCTTGTAGTCATGAGCAGAAGCTTCATCATTCCTTGAGCTGGATCATGAAGACTTTCTGAAGCCTTTCTTCTTGGTGAATTTTTGGAACTTCTTCACAAGCATAGCAAGCTCCCTTCCAATGTCTTCAGGATCATCAGAACTGCAGTCAGATTCTTCTTCAGATGAGGAAACATCTTTTGCCTTCAAGGCACGAGTTCGGCCATAGTTGGGACTGTAGATATCTCTTTTCTCAGAAAGCTGAAACTCATGTGTGTTGAGCCTTTCAAGTATGTCAGACGGATTGAGTCTCTTGAAGTCAGAGCATTCTTGAATCATCAGGGCTAGGGTGTCAAACGAGCTGTCAAGTGATCTCAGGAGTGTCTTGACGATTTCATGCTTGGTGATCTCAGTAGCGCCGAGAGCTTGAAGCTCATTTGTGATGTCAGTGAGGCGATCAAATGTGAGATGAACATTCTCATTGTCGTTTCTCTTGAAACGGTTGAAGAGGTTGCGAAGGACACTGATCCTTTGATCTCTCTGGGTTGAGACGCTTTCGTTGACCTTGGAGAGCCAGTCCTAGACTAGCTTAGATGTTTCCAAAGCACTCACACGGCCATACTACCCTTTGGTCAGATGACCAAAGATGATTTCTTGGCAGTGGAATCTAGTTGAACAAACTTCTTGACATCAGCAGCGGTGACACCTTCACCAGCCTTGGGGACGCCATTCTTGACGACATACCAGAGGTCGACATCAATGGCTTCAAGATGCATGCGCATCTTATTCTTCCAGTAGGGATATTTAGTTCCATCAAAGACGGGGCACGCATCGGAGACTTTGATTATCCCTGCAGTCGACATAGCTAAAACTCCAGGTGGTTAAACCGAATCACACAGAACAAAGGAGTACCTTGCTCTGATACCAATTGAAAGTGCTAGTGATCGACTAGAGGGGGGTGAATAGGTGATTTTTATGGAAGTCTTCAAAACATGGAAGTTTCGAAGACAATCGAAAGAAATGAACCTATTAACATGCATCGGAAGGTAGACTACACTAGGCAAGCCATAGTCAAGTATTCAATGAAGTGAAAGCACAAAGACTAATAGCGGCTAGGCAGTATGGATCAGGATGGAAGACAGTATGAAGCCAATCAGAACAAGCAGTCACACAGTGAAGACAAATAGATAATGCAAACATGCAATGACTTCACTAGGACCAACTGTAAATAAAGAGATGGGAAGGATAGAACCAGTTGCTCGTAGAAGACAATGATTTGTTGGACCAGTTCCAGTTGTTGTGACAACTGTACGTCTAGTTAGGGAGGCTGAGATTTAACTTAGAGACCGTGTATTCACCTTATCCCCCTTGAGCTAAGGACACCAAGTCCTCGCCCAGTCACTCTGGTAAGTCTTCAAGGTAGACTTCCAAACCTTCACAGACTTCGTTCACTGGCGACCCACAATGACTCTTGGATGCTCAGAACGCGACGCCTAACCGGCTGGAGGATTCACAGTCCTCAAGTGTAACAAGTCTTCAGATCACACAGACAGGAAGACTTCAGTGATGCCTAACACTCTTTGGCTCTGGGTGTTTAGGTCTTTGTCCTCGCAAGGATTTCTCTCTCAAAGGCTTCGAGGTGGGTTGCTCTCAAACGACAAAAGCCGTGCACTAACTCTGAGCAGCCAACCAATTTATGGTGTAGGGGGTGGGCTATTTATAGCCACTGGGCAACCCGACCTGATTTGTCCGAAATGACCCTAGGTCACTAAGGAACTAACACGTGTTCCAACGGTCAGATTTCAAACACACGCGACAACTTTACTTGGGCTACAAGTAAAGCTGACTCATCCAGCTCTGGATAAGATTTGCTCTCATTGTCTTTGCTCAAAGACATAGGATTTTGGTTAAACATCACTTCAGTCACTCTGACTTTTTTCACTTGGACCCCACTTAACATTACGGTGGTTCCTATGACTCAACAAAGAAGAAAAGGAAACAACGAAACAACTAAGTCTTCGTGCTCCATAGTCTTCACGCGATGTCTTCTCTTGTCATAGTCTTCAATGTGAATATCTTCACATACCACCTTTGTCTTCAATGTCTTCATACATTTTTAGGGGTCATCTCCGGTAGGAAAACCGAATCAATGAGGGACTACTACCTGTGTTATCCTGCAATTCTCACAAACACATTAGTCCCTCAACCAGGTTTGTCGTCAATACTCCAAAACCAGCTAGAGGTGGCACTAGATGCACTTACACAGCTCCTATCGGGATTGTCGGCACATTGGGCGGCTTTGCTGGTCTTGTTTTACCATTGTCGAAATGTCTCGTAACCGGGATTCCGAGACTGATCGGGTCTTTCCAGGAGAAGGAATATCCTTCGCTGACCGTGAGAGCTTGTGATGGGCTTAGTTGGGACACCCCTGCAGGGTATAAACTTTCGAGAGCCGTGCCCGCGGTTATGTGGCAGATGGGAATTTGTTAATGTCCAGTTGTAGAGAACTTGACACTTGACTTATTTAAAATGCATCAACCGCGTGTGTAGCCGTGATTGTCTCTTTTCGGTGGAGTCCGGGAAGTGAACACGGTTTTGTGTTATGCTTGAACGTAAGTAGTTTTAGGATCACTTCTTGATCACTTCTACCTTCTCGACAGTTGCGTTGCTTCTCTTCTCGCTCTTATTTGCGTATGTTAGCCACCATATACGCTTAGTGCTTGCTACAACTCTACCTCACTACCCTTTCCTACCCATAAGCTTAAATAGTCTTGATCTCGCGGGTGTGAGATTGCTGAGTCCTCGTGACTAACAGATACTTCCAAACAGTTGTAGGTGCCGATGATACCAGTGCAGGTGACGCAACCGAGCTCAAGTGGGAGCTCGATGAAGATCTTGATCGTTGTTATGTGTCTTTTCCAGATGATCAGTGGTGGTGCCCAGTTGGGACGATCGGGGATCTAGCATTTTGGGTTGTCTTCTTTTATTTTGGTTCCGTAGTCGGACCTTGATTGTATTCTGGATGATGTATGTTTAACTTGTTTTTTGTGTGAAGTGGCGATTGTAAGCCAACTCTTTATCCCATTCTTATTCAGTACATGGGATTGTGTGAAGATTACCCCACTTGCGAGTAAACCACCATGCGGTTATGCCTCTAAGTCGTGCATCGACACGTGGGAGATATAGCCGCATCGTGGGCGTTACAAGTTGGTATCAGAGCCATCCCCGACTTAGGAGCCCCCTGCTTGACCGAATTGCCGACGTTGTTGAGTCTAGAACAAAATGTTTTGAGTCCTAGAATTATATATATCGGAGAGTAGGATTCTTTTTACTCCTCAGTTCCTTCGTCGCTCTGGTGAGGCCTCCTGACGTAGAAGTTTTGACTTTTCTCTCCTCAAATTTCTCGAATTTTTTTTAGGATCATGCGGGTATCTTGGAATCGTTCCGATATTCTTGTGACGAGAACATTGTTCCTGGTGCCTCCTGACATTTAGGGGTTGTGGCAGTGTCCCGGGGAGTTGAGCTCCGAGGTGTTGTCGTCACAATTTTATCGTTGCAGTTCTGGAATACTTGAGTTCGCCGACATCGAAAATCTCTTTTATGTATTTGTTTGGTGAGATAACCTCGATGCCACCCAGTACTGGGGTGGGAGTTCGGGAGTATTGCCATAACTCGTATAATGGATGCTTTTCGAAGGTTGAGGTACACGATTTCCGAAGGTTTCTTGGCTATGAGTTGAAGGATGGATACAACTGGATGTAGGAATTGTTAGTTTGGGTGATATATTATGCTTCCCCTGTATCCCCAACACCTGATTGCATAACCAGAAAGTTTCGGGAGTTTATAAGTGGGAATTCAAGTAGCTCCTAGGATATCTTTCCGACAGATGTATGATATGAAATTGGGGTTCGACGTCTAGTGGTCCGCCTATCCACGGTTGGTTTTACAGTGGTCTCGTTGTGTCTTAAAGAGTCCTTGGCTATGCTGACTCGGGGACGCTTCGTATGTCATGTGCACTTCCTTGTACATGATGGTGTTGTACGATCGAGCCCGTGTGGGCCCCACCACGAAAACTTCGGATGAAATCTCTATCATATGTTTGTTCCAGCTAATTCTGCAAGCCAATCCTTGTTTTGTTTTGAGTTGTGGTACTCGAGTTGCTTCGAAGTCAAATGTGGATTCCATACCTTTCCTAAGCGGTGTTCTCATATTCCTATGTGAATACTAACCCTTCTTATTTATCGATATTTTCATCTCAATTCTATTTCCAACCGGTGCGATTCTCTTCAAGATGATCGTATCATTTTTCCCATTCGCGAGATCAAATTTTAGTTCTTCTCAACAGTGTTCGTTTCATACGTCCCAAGCTTCCTTTTGTTTTCCCCCCCTCCCCCCCTTTTTCTTCAAGGATTCAGATTTCTTAATCAAGTATCCATTTTATTTATGCGAAGTCTCTTCATTCTTTTCCTTTGATGTTCTTACCCGGTGCTTCTCAT
The DNA here is from genome assembly GCF_003073215.2 of Triticum urartu. Taxonomy (NCBI): domain Eukaryota; kingdom Viridiplantae; phylum Streptophyta; class Magnoliopsida; order Poales; family Poaceae; genus Triticum; species Triticum urartu. The sequence continues at coordinate 415,293,670 of NC_053026.1, read as the reverse complement.
GAAGCTGCTCTACAAGTTCATCATTCTTTGTTTCTTTTATCTTCTCCAGTGGATTCAAATCAAGCTTTCGGTTTTGATCATATCATTTTCATTGGTTCACATGCTTTCCATGTTCGAAGTTCTTGTAGAAGACTCTCTTATTTATTCACCTCTCGCTATTTATTTGTTCCGGAGTGCTGAAGATATCTCAGAAGATTCACGTTTCCATTGCTAATTCGTTTAAGCTATCTCGAGGTTGTTATCTCATTCAAGCAAATTAATTCAATTGGCGCAATCTCTCTTTTAAATCGTTCAACAGTGTTTCTTTTGAGTGGGCCCTAACCCACAGGTCCTTTCCAAGTTTGACGTAAGAATGAATTATCATCAGTCATATGTCTTTCTCTAAGATCTTTCAAATTCTTTTCATTGTTGATTCAACCTTTATATTCTACATTATTCCGGAGTGTCTCAACAATTCATGGTGGTGTTTCTTTTCGTCATTCTCAACATTTGAACACCGTAGAAGAGTTTTTCCTCCAAATCTTATCCGTTCTCTCAGAGACGCGTGATGTCTACTACACAACCTTCTTCTCGTAGACGTTGTTGGGCCTCCAAGTGCAGAGGTTTGTAGGACAGTAGCAAATTTCCCTCAAGTGGATGACCTAAGGTTTATCAATCCGTAGGAGGCGTAGGATGAAGATGGTCTCTCTCAAGCAACCCTGCAACCAAATAACAAAGAGTCTCTTGTGTCCCCAACACACCCAATACAATGGTAAATTGTATAGGTGCACTAGTTCAGCGAAGAGATGGTGATACAAGTGGTATATGGATAGTAGATAAAGGTTTTTGTAATATGAAAATATAAAAACAACAAGGTAACTAATGATAAAAGTGAGTGTAAACGGTATTGCAATGCGTGGAAATAAGGCCCAGGGTTCATACTTTTGCTAGTGCAAGTTCCCTCAACAATAATAACAAAGTTGGATCACATAACTATCCCTCAACATGCAACAAAGAGTCACTCCAAAGTCACTAATAGCGGAGAACGAACGAAGAGATTATGGTAGGGTACGAAACCACCTCAAAGTTATTCTTTCCAATCAATCCGTTGGGCTATTCCTATAAGTGTCACAAACAGCCCTGGAGTTCGTACTAGAATAACACCTTAAGACACAAATCAACCAAAACCCTAATGTCACCTAGATACTCCAATGTCACCTCAAGTATCTGTGGGTATGATTATACGATATGCATCACACAATCTCAGATTCATCTATTCAACCAACACATAGGACCTCAAAGAGTTCCCCAAAGTTCTACCAGAGAATCACGACGAAAACGTGTGCCAACCCCTATGCATAGGTTCATGGGCGGAACCCGCAAGTTGATCACCAAATCATACATCAAGTGAATCACGTGGTATCCCATTGTCACCACAGATACGCATGACAAGACATACATCAAGTGTTCTCAATCTTTAAAGACTCAATCCGATAAGATTACTTCAAAGGGGAAACTCAATTCATTACAAGAGAGTAGAGGGGGAGGAGAAACATAAGATCCAACTATAATAGCAAAGCTCGCGATACATCAAGGTCGTGCCAAATCAAGAACATGAGAGAGAGAGAGAGATCAAACACATAACTACTGGTACATACCCTCAGCCCCGAGGGAGAACTACTCCCTCCTCATCATGGAATGCACCGGGATGATGAAGATGGCCACCCGAGAGGGATTCCCCCCTCCGGCAGGGTGCCGAAACGGGTCTAGATTGGTTTTCGGTGGCTACGGAGGCTTCTGGCGGCGGAACTCCCGATCTATTATGCTCTCAGATGTTTTTAGGGTATATGGAGATTTATAGGCGGAAGAAGTATGTCAGGGGGGCACGAGGGGCCCACGAGGGTGGAGGGCGCGCCCAGGGGGGTGGGCGCGCCCCCCTACCTCGTGGCCTCCTCAAAGCTTCCCTTACGTGCACTTCAAGTCTTCACGGCTTCTTTCCTTCCAAAAATGGGTTCCGTGAAGTTTCAGGTCAATTGGACTCCGTTTGGTTTTCCTCTTCTTCGAAACCCTAAAACAAGGTCAAAACAGAAACTGGCACTGGGCTCTAGGTTAATAGGTTAGTCCCAAAAATGATATAAAAGTGTATAATAAAGCTCATAAACATCCAAAACAGTAGATAATATAGCGTGGAGCAATCAAAAATTATAGATATGTTGGAGACGTATCAGCATCCCCAAGCTTAATTCCTGCTCGTCATCGAGTAGGTAAATGATAAAAACAGAATTTTTGATGTGGAGTGCTACTTGGCATAATTTCAATGTAATTCTTCTTAATTGTGGCATGAATATTCAGATCCGAAAGATTCAAGACAAAAGTTCATATTGACATAAAAATGATAATACTTCAAGCATACTAACTAAGCAATTATGTCTTCTCAAAATAACATGGCCAAAGAAAGTTCATCCCTACAAAATCATATAGTTTAGTCATGTTCCATTTTCGTCACACAAGAATGCTCTCATCATGCACAACCCCGATGACAAGCCAAGCAATTGTTTCATACTTTAGTAATCTCAAACCTATAAACTTTCACGCAATACATGAGCGCAAGCCATGGATATAGCACTATGGGTGGAATAGAATAATGAGGGGGTTATGTGAAGAAGACAAAAAGGAGAAAGTCTCACATCAACGAGGCCAATCAATGAGCTATGGAGATGCCCATCGATTGATGTTAATGTAAGGAGTAGGGATTGCCATGCAACGGATGCACTAGAGCTATAAATGTATGAAAGCTCAACAAAAGAAACTAAGTGGGTGTGCATCCAACTTGCTTGCTCATGAAGACCTAGGGCACTTGAGGAGGCCCATTGTTGGAATATACAAGCCAAGTTCTATAATGAAAATTTCCCACTAGTATATGAAAGTGACTAAACAAGAGACTATCTATCATGAAGCTTATGGTGCTACTTTGAAGCACAAGTGTGGCAAATGATAGTAGCATTGTCCCTTCTCTCCTTTTCTCTCTTTTTTAATTAATTTATTTATTTTGGGCCTTCTCTTTTTTATGGCCTTTCTTTTTTTGGGCCTTCTTTTTTTGCCTTTCTCTTCTTTTTTTATTCCTCACTTGGGACAATGCTCTAGAAAATGATGATCATCACACTTCTATTTATTTACAACTCAATGATTACAACTTGATACTAGAACAAAGTATGACTCTATATGAATGCCTCCGGCGGTGTACCGGGATATGCAATGAATCAAGAGTGACATGTATGAAAGAATTATGAATGGTGGCTTTGCCACAAATACTATGTCAACTACATGATCATGCTAAGCAATATGACAATGATGAATGTGTCATGATAAACGGAATGGTGGAAAGTTTCATGGCAATATATCTCGGAATGGCTATAGAAATGCCATAATAGGTAGGTATGGTGGCTGTTTTGAGGAAGATATTAGGAGGTTTATGTGTGAAAGAGCGTATCATATCACGGGGTTTGGATGCACCGGCGAAGTTTGCACCAGCTCTCAATGTGAGAAAGGGCAATGCACGGTACCGAAGAGGCTAGCAAGGATGGAAGGGTGAGAGTGCGTATAATCCATGGACTCAACATTAGTCATAAAGAACTCGCATACTTATTGCAAAAATCTACAAGTCATCAAAAACCTCGGCACTATGCGCATGCTCCTAGGGGGATATATTGGTAGGAAAAGACCATCGCTCGTCCCCGACCGCCACTCATAAGGAAGACAATCAAAAACACGTCATATTTCAAATTTGTTACATAACGTTTACCATACGTGCATGCTACGGGACTTGCAACCTTCAACACAAGCATTTCTCAAATTCACAACTACTCAAATAGCATGACTTTGATATTATTACCTCCATATCTCAAAACAATCATCAAGCATCAAACTTCTCTTAGTATTCAAAACACTCATAAGAAAGTTTTTACTAATCTTGAATACCTAGCATATTAGGATTGTTTAAGAAAATTACCATGCTATTTAAGACTCTCAAAATAATATAAGTGAAGCATGAGAGTTCATCTATTTCTTCAAAATAAAACTACCACCATGCTCTAAAAAGATATAAGTGAAGCACTAGAGCAAACGACAAACTACTCCAAAAGATATAAGTGAAGATCAATGAGTAGTCGAATAATTATACAACTATGTGAAGACTCTCTAACATTTAATAATTTCAGATCTTGGTATTTTATTTAAACAGCAAGCAAAACAAAATAAAATGACATCTAAGAATAGCAAACGTCATGTGAAGAAGCAAAAACTTAGGATCAACCGATACTAACCGATAGTTGTTGAAGAAGAAAGGTGGGATGCTAACCGGGCATCCCCAAGCTTAGACGCTTGATAATTATTGAAATATTATCTTGGGGTGCCTTGGGCATCCCCAATCTTGAGCTTTTGTGTCTCCTTAATTCCTCTCATATCACGGCCTCCCTAAATCTCAAAAGCTTCATCCACACAAAACTCAACAAGGACTCGTGAGATAACTTACTATAAACCATTGCCAAAACCTTATCATACTATACTGTAGCAAATCACTAAAATTATTATTCAACATTGCACACTAAATGCCTCTGCATATTGAATAGTCCTATCCTCAAATAGAATCATTAAAGAAGCAAACATATGCAAACAATGCAAACATAACAGCAATCTGCCTAAACAGGACAGTGTGTAAAGAATGCAGCAACATCCATACTTCCCTAGCTCAAAAAATTATGAAACAAAATTACCACTGTAGTAAATTTATCAGAGTTTAATATTCAAAAGGTTTCAACATTTTATCACATTCTGACTTTTCTAGGGAATTATTGCAACAGCGGTAAACTTTCTGTTTTCAAACAGCAACATGAAGACTTGTAAAATAGGCATAGTAAAGGCTATCAATGCCACTTTTATTGAAATAAAAGATGCAAAACATTGTTCTAAATAACAGCAAGAAAATCCTAACAAAATAAATTTACACTCCAAGAAAAACACATATCATGTGGCGAATAAAAATATAGCTCCAAGTAAAGTTACCGATGAACGAAGACGAAAGAGGGGATGCCTTTCGGGGCATCCCCAAGAATAGGCTCTTGGCTATCCTTGAATATTACCTTGCGGTGCCTTGGGAATCCCCAGGCTTAGTCTCTTGCCACTCCTTATTCCATAGTCCATCGAATCTTTACCCAAAACTTGAAAACTTCACAACACAAAACTTAACAGAAAACTCATAAGCTCCGTTAGCGAAAGAAAACAAACCACCACTTCAAGGTACTGTAATGAACTCATTATTTATTTATATTGGTGTTAAACCTACTTTATTCCAACTTCTCTATGGTTTATAAACTATTTTACTAGCCATAGATTCATCAAAATAAGTAAACAACACATGAAGAACAGAATCTGTCAAAAACAGAATAGTCTGTAGTAATCTGGATCAAACGTATACTTATGGAACTCATAAAATTCTCAAATAAATTGATGGACCTGAGAAATTTATCTATTAATCATATGCAAAAATAATTAACTATATATCACTCTCAAAATAAAAATGGCAGCAATTCTCGTGAGCGCTAAAGTTTCTGTTTTTTACAGCAAGATCAACAAGACTTTCCCCAAGTCTTCCCAAAGGTTCTACTTGGCACAAACACTAATTAAAAGCATAAAACCACATCTAAACAGAGGCTAGATGAATTATTTATTACTAAACAGGAACAAAAATCAAGGAATAAAAATAAAGTTGGGTTGCCTCCCAACAAGCGCTATCGTTTAACGCCCCTAGCTAGGCATGATGATTTCAATGATGCTCACATAAAGGATAAGAATTGTAACATAAAGAGAGCATCATGAAGAATATGACTAGCACATTTAAGCCTAACCCTCTTCCTATTCATAGGTATTTGTGAGCAAACAAGTTATGGGAACAATAATCGACTTGCATAGGAAGGTAAAACAAGCATAACTTCAAAATTTTAAGCACATAGGGAGGGAACTTGATATTATTGCAATTCCTACAAGCATATATTCCTCACTCATAATAATTTTCAGTAGAATCATGAATTAATTCAACAATATAACCAGCACCTAAAGCATTCTTTTCATGATCTACAAGCATATAAATTTTATTACTCTCCACATAAGCAAAATTCTTCTCATCCGGAATAGTGGGAGTATCATAAGAGACTCGAATACTATAAATTGTTTCCACATTAAAAGAGTAATGTTTAGAGAAGGGGTAATCATAATAATGACAAGTTTTATAAATATAATCACTACTTTTTATAGCATAAGTATCATCACAATAATCATCATAGGTAGGAGGCATGCTTTCATCATAATAAATTTGCTCATCAAAACTTGGGAGACTAAAAATATCATCTTCATTAAACGTAGCATCCCCAAGCTTGGGACAAGCATTAATTGCAGCAAATATATTCTCAAAAACATCATCTTCATCAAACATAGCATCCCCAATCTTGGGCCTTTTCATATCATAAGCATAATCACTCTCATCATTAGTAGTATGGATAGCACCAATAGTATAGCAATTATCATATTCTTCCAAGCAAGTGCCAAAAAGATTTTCAAGATCATAAGAAGTATCATTATCTTTCACAATTATATTTTCATGAGGCACAATAGTAATAGGAGCAGCATTATTTGGGGGATATATCTTTTTACCTCTCTTCCTTTTTCTTTTCTTCTTCTTCACCACATCATGTGTGGGTTCAATCCTCTTTTTGGAGCTCCTTATTAATGAGATTGGTTCAATAGCAGGCTCCTCCTCGTTACCCGATTCATCATAAGAAATAATAGTAGGATATTGGGAAGTCTCTTCCCTTTCATTAGTATTCTCTTCATCTTCTGTTAGTTTTGTTTTCTTTATGTAATTGGCAATATAAGGGTTTTCAATACAATTCAACGCACAATACATATAAATTTCCTCTAGATCAAATCCAAGAAGTTTATAACGGGCAAATTCTGGAAGATAATTATTATATGTTTCATTTCTTCGTAACTCATAAGCAAACTAAGTTCATTATGATGTCCAAGGGTGTAACGCCCCGAGACCGATGTGCCAGGTGGCATCCAGTTTTTCGTTGTTGTTGCATTGTCGTTGCTTGCGTGTCATGCATTGCATATCATGTCATCATATGCATTTCATTTGCATACATGTTCTTCTCATGCATCCGAGCATTTTCCCCGTTGTCCGTTTTGCAATCCGGCGCTTCGTTCTCCTCCGGTGGTCATTTCTAGCTTTCTTTCGTGTGTGGGGATTAAACATTTCCGGATTGGACCGAGACTTGCCAAGCAGCCTTGGTTTACTACCGGTAGACCGCCTGCCAAGTTTCGTATCATTTGGACTTCGTTTGATACCCCAACGGTGAACCGAGGGACCGAAAAGGCCTCGTGTGTGTTGCAGCCCAACACCCCTCCAATTTGGCCCAAAACCCACCTAAGCCTTCTTCATCATCTAGATCGTTCGATCACGATCGCATGGCCGAAAACCGCACCTCATTTGGACTCTCCTAGCTCCCTCTACCTATATATATGTGTTCCACTCCAAAATTCGCGGTGCAAACCCTAAAAATCCTTCCCCTCGCGCCGCCGGACGCGTCCACGCCGCCTGGACATGTCCGCCGCCCCGCCGCCACATCGCCCCGTCCAATCAGGACGCGACACTTCACCCGCCGCCGATCTCCACCAACCATTCGCCGCCACCTCATCGTGCCGGCCCTCCCCTCTCTCCTCCCCGCCGCCAGGCCCGCGATCGGCCCGCGCCTCGCCGCTCCGGGCCGCGCGCTTCCCTCCGCCGCCTCAGGAGCCCGCCGCCTCCCGATTTCGGCCGAGCCTCCCGCCGCCCAGCTGCCATTCGCCGGCGCAGCCGCCCGCCGGAGCTGCAGGCCGCCGACGCCCTGCTCCTCCACCGCCGCGGGCCGCCATCTCCGCTCCCCGCCGCTGTGCCTTGTCGCCGGCGCCGCCCTTCACCGCCGCCGTCTTGCTTCACCCCGGCCGCGCCGCCTGGTCACTGGAGCTCCTTGAGCCGGCCACCGTCTCCCCCGTCTCCGGCGAACGTGTCCGGCGAGATCCGCGAAGCGGGATCAGATCCACCCGCGCGTCCATCCAAACGCCCGTCCAGATCCGGATCCCTCCGTCCTGTACCACTTCGTCCCGGTTTAACTTTTCTGGAGGTATAATTTTCACTAAGTCCCGAGAATCCCAGATCCAAGTGCTCATGTTCATCGCATTGTAACTTTCCATCCATAGCTCCGATTCATGCATATAGCATATCAAAATGTTCATCTCAGAGAGTACATCATTTAATTCCATTGCATCATTTTCATTTGAGTGCATCTTGATGCCCGAAATGCTGTTAGAATAGGGCTACTTGAGTTTATTGTCAGATCTGCTACTCCGTTTAGGTTTTTGTCATTTTTGCCATGATTCATGTGTGCGTGTTATGCCCTGATGCTCTACATATGTTTTGTTAAGGGTTTTGTCATCTTTCCAGAGGTGCAACCCATGTATTTTTAGGATGTGTGTGGTGACTAGTGCAAGCTTGCAAAGTGGTGCACTTGCTAATTCTGTTTTCAGGGACTTAGCAATTCCACCAAGTCCTTGATCTGTTTAGCTCATGTTGCCAAATGTTCATGTTGTTTCCTAGTGATCCGTGCCTCTTTTGAGGATGATCAGTAAGGATGTTTTGTAAATATTGTATTGATCTATCCATCCATGTCTTTGTTTGCAATTATGGAGCACCCTAGCTTGAGTCAATCAAGCTCTACTTTTGCTACTTTGTGAATCTGGGCAGATTGTCAACTTGTTTGCAATTTTGCCGATGATGTTGTAGTTGATCCGTGCTTGCTATGCTATTGTTCTTGCCATGTCTACCTTGCATTTTGTGCCTTCTTGATGGGTGTATGCTTTTCTTGCCATGATTTGCACCGTAGTGAGTGCATCGAGCTCGTAAACATGCCTACTTGAGTTATGTTTCAGCATGTGTCAGTTTTCACTAAGTCTGTGATCTGATTATGTTTTTGCGATGTTCACATACTTGCAATTGTATCTTTTGATCCCTTTTGGCTCAAGGTCACTAAGGGACTTTTTGTTAAGCTCTTTGAGTAGCTCCATGCCATGCTTTACTTTGCCATGTTCAGGTCCTGTAGCATGTAGTTTTGTTGCTCCGAAGAGTGCTACCTGATCTGAAATTCCAGACAAGTGTTAATTTCACTAAGTCTGAGATCTGTTTCCATATGCATTTTTGCCATGCTTGTTTGAACCTGTTAATGGATGAATTGGCCGTAGCTCAGTGCTAGACTTTTGTTAAGCATCTTGAATGCATCCCTGCCATGTATTTTGTTGTCATGTTTGGGTGCTGTAGCATGTTCATTTCGTTGCATTTAGATGCCTACTTGCTGTAAGTCGCAGACCGGTGTCATATTTGAATCGCTTGCCTTTTCCAAACCGTAACTCTGATTCGACGTTCTTTATATCGTTTTCAAGCGATTTCATCTCATCTTTCCAGTGGCACACTTGGTTTTCCAAGTTGAGGCCAGGTTGTTGCATTTCCTGTCACATCTTGCATTTTGCATCCGCATAGCATATCATCATTGCATCATATTGCTTGATCCTTGCACGTGGGTTGATTGTATCCTTGTTGCTTGTTTGTCTTGTTTGGGTAGAGCCGGGAGACAAGTTCGCTAACGAGGAGCCCATTGAGTTTGCTTTCGAGGATCCAGTCAACTCTGTGCAGGCAAGATGATCATACCCTCGAAATCACTACTATCTTTGCTATGCTAGTTTGCTCGCTCTTTTGCTATGCCAATGCTACGATGCCTACCACTTGCTTGCAAGCCTCCCAAATTGCCATGTCAAACCTCTAACCCACCTTGTCCTAGAAAACCATTGATTGGCTATGTTACCGCTTTGCTCAGCCCCTCTTATAGCGTTGCTAGTTGCAGGTGAAGATTGGAGGTCGTTCCTTGTTGGAACATCTTTTATTTACTTGTTGGGATATCATTATATTGCTATGTTATCTTAATGCATCTATATACTTGGTAAAGGGTGGAAGGCTCGGCCTCTCGCCTAGTGTTTTGTTCCACTCTTGCCGCCCTAGTTTCCGTCATATCGGTGTTATGTTCCCAGATTTTGCGTTCCTTACGCGATTGGGTTATAATAGGAACCCCTTGATAGTTCGCCTTGATTAAAGCTTTTCCAGCAATGCCCAACCTTGGTTTTACCATTTGCCACCTAGCCTTTTCTTTCCCTTGGGTTCTACAGACTCAAGGGTCATCATTATTTTAACCCCCCCCCCCCGGGCCAGTGCTCCTCTGAGTGTTGTTCCAAACTGTCAGCCGCCGGTGGCTACCAGGGGCAACTCTGGGCTGGCCTACCGGAAGTTTAGACAATTTTTGTGTGCCCTGAGAAAGAGATATGTGCAGCTCCTATCGGGATTTGTCGGCACATTCGGGCGGTGTTGCTGGTCTTGTTTTAACCTGTCGAAGTGTCTTGAATTACCGAGATACCGAGTCTGATCGGAACGTCTTGGGAGGAGGTCTATTCCTTCGTTGACCGTGAGAGCTTGTCATGGGCTAAGTTGGGACTCCCCTGCAGGGATTTGAACTTTCGAAAGCCGTGCCCGCGGTTATGGGCAGATGGGAATTTGTTAATGTCCGGTTGTAGATAACTTGAACCTTAACTTAATTAAAATGAATCAACTGAGTGTGTTACCGTGATGGCCTCTTCTCGGCGGGGTCCGGGAAGTGGGCACGGTGTTGGAGTAATGTTTGCGCAGGTTGCTCTCTAGTTTCTCGCTCGCGCTTTGCCTCCTCTTCTCGCTCTCTTTTGCGAATAAGTTAGCCACCAAATTTGCTAGTCGCTTGCTGCAGCTCCACATATTATTTACCTTGCCATACCTATAAGCTTAAATAGTCTTGATCGCGAGGGTGCGAGATTGCTGAGTCCCTGTGGCTCACAGATTATCATTACACCAGATGCAGGGCCTGATGATTCCGCTCCAGCAGACGCGTATGAGCTCAAGTGGGAGTTCGACGAAGACTCTCAACGTTACTATGTTTCCTTTCCCGATGATCAGTAGTGGTGCCTAGTTGGGGGTGATTGGGACCGTGTCGCATGTTGGGTTATCTTTTATTTTGGCGCCGTAGTCGCGCCATGAGTGTTTGGATGATGTAATGTTATTTATGTACTTGATTGACGTGGCGAGTGTAAGCCAACTATGTTATCTCCCCTTTATTATCTATATTACATGGGATGTTGTGAAGATTGCCTAACTTGCGACATATGCCTTAAATGCGATTATGCCTCTAAGTCGTGCCTCGACACGTGGGAGATATAGTCGCATCGAGGGTGTTACAAGTTGGTATCAGAGCCTTCCCCGACCTTAGGAGCCCCATTGCTTGATCGTTTTTAGCGTCCGAGTTGTGTCTAGAAAAATGTTTTGAGTCTTTTAGGAATTATATATCAGAGAGATTAGGAATTCTTTTTACTTCCCAGTCTCCTCATCGCTCTGGTAAGGCATCCTGACGTAGAGTTTTGACTCTTCTCTTCTCAAATTTCACTAAAAAAAATTTAGGATCACGCGGGTATCTTGGAATCGTTCTGATGGTTTTATGATGAGAACATTGTATTGGTGCCTCCTGTCAGGGGTTTAGTGGAAGTGTCCCGGGGAGTTGAGCTCTGCGGTGTTGTCATCATAATTTTATCGTTGCAGTTCTGGAATACCTGAGTTTAGTACGCCGACATCGAAAATCTTTTTTATGCAGTTCGTTGGTGAGATAACCTCGATGCCACCCAGTACTGGGGCGGGAGTTCGGGAGTATCGCCATAACTCGTATAACGGATGCTTTTCGAAGGTTGAGGTAGATGATTTCCGAAGGTTTCTTGGTTATGTGTTGAAGGATGGATACAGCTGGATGTAGGATTTGCTAGTTTTGGGTGAGATATTATGCTTCCCCTGTATCCCCAACACCTGATTGCATAACCGGAAAGGTTCGGGAGTTTATAAGTGGGAATTCAAGTAGCTCGTAGGATATCTTTCCGACAGATGTATGATATGAAATTGCGGTTCGACGTCTAGTGGTCCGCCTATTCACGGTCGGTTTTACAGTGGTCTCGTTGTGTCTTAAAGAGTCCTTGGCTATGCCGACTCGGGGACGCTTCGTATGTCATGTGCACTGCCTTGTACATGATGGTGCTGTACGATCGAGCCCGTGTAGGTCCCACCACGAAAACTTCGGACGAAATCTCTATCATATGTTTGTTCCGGCTTATTCGGCAAGCCAATCCTTGTTTTGTTTTGAGTGGTGGTATTCGAGTTGCTTCAATGTCAAGTGTTGATTCCATACCTTTTTCTAAATGGTGTTCTCATACTCCGATGTGAATACTAATCCTTCTTGATAATCGGGATTGCCATGTCAATCCTTTTTTTCAACCAACGTGTTTCTCTTCAAGTGAATCCGTTCTCTTTCAACTTCCGCAAGATCAATTATCAGTTCTTCTCAAACGGTGTTCGTTTCATCCATTTCAAATTGTCTTTGTTTTTCCCCGCCCTCCCTCCCTTGTTTTTTTTAAGGACTCAGATTTCTCAATCAAGTATCCATCTTATTGGTTATGAAGTCTCTCCATTCCTTTCCGTCAATGTTCTTACCCGGTGGTTCTCATGAAGATGCTCTACTAGTTCAATATTCTCCATTCTTTTCTTCTCTGGTGGATTCAATTCAAGCTTTTGGTGTTGATCATATCCCTTTCCTCGTTTTCAATGTTTTCTCATGCCGGTGGAAATTCTTAATCGTTCACCTCTCACTATTAATTGTTCTGGAGTGCTCATAATATCTAGAAGATTCGTGTTTCCACTCTGCTTTCATTCAAACTCTTTCGAGGACGTTATCTCTTTCAAGTCATTTAATTCAACCGGTGCTTTCTCTCTTTTAAACCATTTCTACGGTGTTTCTTTTGAGTGGGCTCTAACCCACAGGTCTTTTCCCAGGATCTTGCCTGACTCTTCTTATTTTCCCGGAGCTATCCTAAATTCTTTCGAAGTTTGACGTAGGAATGAGTTATCATCAGTCAAATGTCTTCCTCCAAGATCTTTCAAATTCTTTTCATCCTTGGCTCAACCTTTCCATCCTTCATTCCGGAGTGTCTAAATAATTCTTGATGGTATTTCTCGTCGTTATTCTTAGTTTGGAAGACCGAAGAAGATTCTTCTTTCAACCTTGCTTCATTCTCTTCAAGTTTTGTCATTCAAGATTGTTGCAATACTCTCATAATTGTTTTCGACTGTCAAAATTCTTTCTCACCCATCCGGAGTAATTCAGGAGTCTTTTCAGTTTGTTTCTCCGAAGGCCATCATCTAAGATTTACTCATTCTCAGCTTTCAGCTATCATTCTCCAAATTTTACCGGTGCTTCGTTCAAGTGATCTTTAATTGGCTCGTGATCTCTTCGTTCTCATGTATCTAGATCCTCTCAAGTATCCTCGTTCATTTCATAATTCTTCCCGGTGTTCCTCTATCTTTCCTTTGGTCATTTTAAATCTAACGGTGGTTCGTTCAAGATTTCTCTTCCTTGTTTATCATATCAATTCATTCGTTGTTCCAAATCCCACCGGCGATTCCATCAAATCCTTATCAAGTTATCGATATCTCTCTTAATCTTTTCTACGAGAATAAGCAGTGTGCCAAATCCGTTGATTGTCATCAATTAAATTGGTGAAGGATAAGCATAATGTAATTCTTATTCTTGTTTCATCGAGTAAATTCAATTCCTTATTCCGGAGGCTCTTCAAACTCTCGGTTTCACTTGTATCATCTTTCTTTTCTGGAGTTCCAAGATTCCACTTTATCTCGTCGCAAAGATCCTTCTAAATCATTGCAAGGTTTCACCTTGTGTTTTCAACTTCTCTTTCTTTTCGTTATCCTTTTGTTACCGGAGTTCTTCATCAAGGTTCTACTTGATGGTTCATCAAGGATTTAATTTCTTTCTCGAGGTGTTCATCAAGATTCTTTTTAGAGGAGCTCAAGCATTCTTCATCTTGCAATCCGGAGTGCAATTCTTTCTTCCATATCATTGGAGGTGGTTTTATGTCATTTTGATATTTTGTATTCAGGTTTCATCATTCACATGTTGTCATGATTGGGATACTTTAAATCCATCAATCTCGTCTTTGGAGTTATCTTGGATTATATTTCACCTTAAGACTTCCCTAAGGATTGTTGCTATCTATGGTGTTTATAAATGATCCAAGCTCTTCCTTATCCTCCCGGCGAAATACTTTCTCGTCTCCTTGTTCAAATAAATACAATTCTTTTCCCGTGAGTGGCAGGTTTTCATCTCTTAATTTGAGATGTACTCCACAAGACCATATCAAGCTTATCCTTTCATTGTTGGTTTTCCAACAAATCCGCTCGACCCGTTTCCTAAGGATGCCTTCTCAAACTCTTTTGTGACAGAAGTTGGCATTTGCTTCTCCATTCTTTTATTTCAATTATCTATATTCTATTCTTTCGTTCCGGAGGCATTGTGATGTTGATATTTTCAACCCATCTTCTTGGATTGTCAGGACCATGTTTTGATCGTGCTTATCCTTTTAACAGGAGTGTTGTGCCCTTTTGCTCAAGTCCGTTTCGCTTTGTCAATTCTTGCATCCTTTCTCAACCGGAGTGCTGCTCGAAGTTGTTATCCCTTGTCCCTCTTTTATAACGGAGTGTTTTTCACTTTGTTTATCTCCGTTGTATTATTCTTTTCTATTGGTTCAACCTCTCAAGGTTCGTGGTTTCACTCGTTTGTCAAAGAATCAACTTAGTTTTACCTCTTCTCTTTCTTTTCCGTTTTCCCCGGTGCCATTCTAGATCTCAGGACGAGATCCTCTCGTAGTGGTGGAGTGTTGTAACGCCCCGAGACCGATGTGCCAGGTGGAATGTCATCATGTGCATTTCATTTGCATACATGTTCGTCTCATGCATCCGAGCATTTTCCCCGTTGTCCGTTTTGCAATCCGGCGCTTAGTTCTTCTCCGGTGGTCATTTCTAGCTTTCTTTCGTGCGTGGGTATTAAACATTTCCGGACTGGACCGAGACTTGCCAAGCGGCCTTGGTTTACTACCGGTAGACCGCCTGCCAAGTTTCGTATCATTTGGACTTCGTTTGATACCCCAACGGTGAACCGAGGGACCGAAAAGGCCTCGTGTGTGTTGCAGCCCAACACCCCTCCAATTTGGCCCAAAACCCACCTAAGCCTTCTTCATCATCTAGATCGTTCGATCACGATCGCGTGGCCGAAAACTGCACCTCATTTGGAATCTCCTAGCTCCCTCTACCTATATATATGTGTTCCACTCCGAAATTCGCGGTGCAAACCCTAAAAATCCTTCCCCTCGCGCCGCCGGACGCGTCCACGCCGCCCGGACATGTCCGCCGCCCCGCCACCACGTCGCCCCGTCCAATCAGGACGCGACACGTCACCCTGCCGCCGATCTCCACCAACCATTCGCCGCCACCTCATCGCGCCGGCCCTCCCCTCTCTCCTCCCCGCCGCCAGGCCCGCCAGGCCCGCGGCTGGCCCGCGCCTCGCCGCTCCGGGCCGCGCGCTTCCCTCCGCCGCCTCCCGCTTGCGGCCGAGCCTCCCGCCACCCGGCTGCCATTCGCCGGCCCAGCAAACGCGTATGAGCTCAAGTGGGAGTTCGACGAACACTCTCAACGTTACTATGTTTCCTTTCCCGATGATCAGTAGTGGTGCCCAGTTGGGGGTGATTGGGACCGTGTCGCATGTTGGGTTATCTTTTATTTTGGCGTCGTAGTCGGGCCATGAGTGTTTGGATGATGTAATGTTATTTATGTACTTGATTGACGTGGCGAGTGTAAGCCAACTATGTTATCTCCCCTTTATTATCTATATTACATGGGATGTTGTGAAGATTGCCTAACTTGCGACATATGCCTTCAATGCGATTATGCCTCTAAGTCGTGCCTCGACACATGGGAGATATAGTCGCATCGAGGGTGTTACAAAGGGAAATCAAGTCATCACAATTTTTGGACACGATACGATCATGAAACAATTTGCATTGGGTATTGAAATGATCATGTTCATTACAAAGCTCACACGTATGGCCAATATAATTTAAATTTTCAGCACATTCATCTAGCCTTTCTTGCAACAATTTAGTTTCTATATGCTTATGCCTCTTGCAATATCTATCTTCCCTATTTGCTGTGTTCGTACAAACCCAATGTGCCCCACAAAAATTGACATGTTTATAGGAGACATCATAACTGGTGCAATCATCATTAGTATCATGGATATTCAAAGAATTCGTACTAACAATATTGCAATCATGCTCATCATTCAAAGATTTAGTGCCAAACATTTTATAGATTTCTTCTTCCAGCACTTGAGCACAATTATCCTTTCCATCATACTCACGAAAGATATTAAAAAGGTGAAGCATATGAGACAAACTTAATTCCATTTTTTTATTTTCTTTTATAAACTAAACTAGTGATAAAGCAAGAAACTAAAAGACTTGATTGCAAGATCTAAAGATATACCTTCAAGCACTCACCTCCCCGGCAACGGCGCCAGAAAATAGCTTGATGTCTACTACACAACCTTCTTATTGTAGACGTTGTTGGGCCTCCAAGTGCAGAGGTTTGTAGGACAGTAGCAAATTTCCCTCAAGTGGATGACCTAAGGTTTATCAATCCGTAGGAGGCGTTGGATGAAGATGGTCTCTCTCAAGCAACCCTGCAATCAAATAACAAAGAGTCTCTTGTGTCCCCAACACACCCAATACAATGGTAAACTGTATAGGTGCACTAGTTCGGCGAAGAGATGGTGATACAAGTGGTATATGGATAGTAGATAAAGGTTTTTGTAATCTGAAAATATAAAAACAGCAAGGTAACTAATGATAAAAGTGAGCGTAAACGGTATTGCAATGCGTGGAAATAAGGCCTAGGGTTCATACTTTCGCTAGTGAAAGTTCCCTCAACAATAATAACATAGTTGGATCACATAACTATCCCTAAACATGCAACAAAGAGTCACTCCAAAGTCACTAATAGCGGAGAACGAATGAAGAGATTATGGTAGGGTATGAAACCACCTCAAAGTTATTCTTTCCAATCAATCCGTTGGGCTATTCCTATAAGTGTCACAAACAGCCCTAGAGTTCGTACTAGAATAACACCTTAAGACACAAATCAACCAAAACCCTAATGTCACCTAGATACTCCAATGTCACCTCAAGTATCCGTGGGTATGATTATACGATATGCGTCACACAATCTCAGATTCATCTATTCAACCAACACATTGGACCTCAAAGAGTGCCCCAAAGTTCTACCGGAGAATCACGACAAAAACGTGTGCCAACCCCTATGCATAGGTTCATGGGCGGAACCCGCAAGTTGATCACCAAAACATACATCAAGTGAATCACGTGGTATCCCATTGTCACCACAGATACGCACGGCAAGACATACATCAAGTGTTCTCAATCTTTAAAGACTCAATCCGATAAGATTACTTCAAAGGGGAAACTCAATTCATTACAAGAGAGTAGAGGGGGAGGAGAAACATAAGATCCAACTATAATAGCAAAGCTTGCGATACATCAAGATCGTGCCAAATCAAGAACACGAGAGAGAGAGAGAGAGATCAAACACATAGCTACTGGTACATACCCTCAGCCCCGAGGGAGAACTACTCCCTCATCATGGAGAGCACCGGGATGATGAAGATGTCCACCGGAGAGGGATTCCCCCTCCGACAGGGTGCCGGAACGGGTCTAGATTGGTTTTCGGTGGCTACGGAGGCTTCCGGCGGCGGAACTCCCAATATATTGTGCTCTCGGATGTTTTTAGGGTATATGGAGACATATAGGGGGAAGAAGTATGTCAGGGGGGCCACGAGGGGCCCACGAGGGTGGAGGGTGCGCCCAGGGGGGTGGGCGCGCCCCCTACCTGATGGCCTCCTCGAAGCTTCCCTTGCGTGCACTTCAAGTCTTCTGGGCTTCTTTCCTTCCAAAAATGGGTTCCGTGAAGTTTCAGGTCAATTGGACTCCGTTTGGTTTTCCTCTTCTTCGAAACCCTAAAACAAGGTAAAAACAGAAACTGGCACTGGGCTCTGGGTTAATAGGTTAGTCCCAAAAATGATATAAAAGTGTATAATAAAGCCCATAAACATCCAAAACAGTAGATAATATAGCATGGAGCAATCAAAAATTATAGATACGTTGGAGACGTATCAACGCGTAGCTCAAGCTTGCTGCCATCCTCTCATAATTGTTTTCGATTGTGAGAATTATTTCACCCATCTGGAGCAATTCAGGAGTCTTTTCAGTTTGATTCTCTACAGCCCTTCATCTCAGAATTATTCATTCCAGCTTTCAGCTCCCGTTCACCAAATCTTACCGGTGCATCGTTCAAATATCCTCTAATCAGTTCCTGATCTCTTCGTTCTCATGTATCTAAATCCTAGCAAGTATCTTCATTCATTTTCCAATTCTTCCCGGTGAATTGTGTCTTTGCTACTTTCATTTTCAATTCTTACGGCGGTTTGTTCAAGATTCCTCTTCCTATGTTCTCATATTAATTTATTCGTTGTTTCAATCCTATCAGTGATTCGTTGAAGACCTTCCTAAGTTTGCGCTATATCTATCTTAATCCTTTCTACGAGAATAAGTAGTATGCCAAATCCATTGCTAGTCATCAATTTAAATTGGTGAAGGATATTCATAACGTATTTCTTATTATCGTTTCATCCAAGTGATCTAATTTCTTCTTTCCGGAGTTGTTCATCATATCACATTCTCGGTTCGAGATGCTTCATATTCTCTTTTTCAGAGTTCGTTCATGATATCAAATTCTCGGTTTCAATTGTTTCATCTTTGTTTTCCGGAGCTCCAAGTTATTTCAATTATATCATTTCAAAGCTCCATCTAATCATCGCAGGGCTTCACCTGGTGTTTTCAACTTCTATTCCTTTCTATCATCCTTTATTACCAGAGTTCTTCATGGAGTTTCTACATGGTGGTTCATGAAGGATTCTTTGCATTCTTCTATTGCTCTTCAAGATTTCTCTTGAAGTTATGATCCGCCAAGCTATACTCTTAAATAAACATGGTGCTCAACACATGTCTTGTTTTGAGGAGTTCAAGCATTCTTCATCTTGCATTCCGAAATGCAATTCGTTCTACTTTATCTTTCAAGGTGGTGTTATGTCACTCTTGACAATTTCCCTTCGTGTGTCATGATTCAACAATTGACAAGAATGAGATAGTTAAACCCATCAATTTCTTCGAGCATGAGCTCTTCTCAATCCATTGATGTCTACTACACAACCTTCTTCTTGTAGACGTTGTTGGGCCTCCAAGTGTAGAGGTTTGTAGGACAGTAGCAAATTCCCTCAAGTGGATGACCTAAGGTTTATCAATCCGTGGGAGGCGTAGGATGAAGATGGTCTCTCTCAAACAACTCTGCAACCAAATAACAAAGAGTCTCTTGTGTCCCCAACACACCCAATACAATGGTAAATTGTATAGGTGCACTAGTTTGGCGAAGAGATGGTGATACAAGTGCAATATGGATGGTAGATAAAGGTTTTTCCAATCTGAAAATATAAAACAGCAAGGTAACTAATGATAAAAGTGAGCACAAACGGTATTCCAATGCGTTGAAACAAGGCCTAGGGTTCATACTTTCACTAGTGCAAGTTCTCTCAACAATAATAACATAATTGGATCATATAACTATCCCTCAACATGCAACAAAGAGTCACTCCAAAGTCACTTATAGCGGAGAACAAACGAAGAGATTATTGTAGGGTATGAAACCACCTCAAAGTTATCCTTTATGATCGATCTATTCAATAGTCCGTAGTAAAATAACACGAAGCTATTCTTTCCGTTCAATCGATCATAGAGTTCGTACTAGAATAAAACCTTAAGACACAAATCAACCAAAACCCTAATGTCACCTAGATACTCCAATGTCACCTCAAGTATCCGTGGGTATGATTATACGATATGCATCACACAATCTCAGATTCATCTATTCAACCAACACAAAGAACTTTAAAGAGTGCCCCAAAGTTTCTACCGGAGATTCAAGACGAAAACGTGTGCCAACCCTCATGCATAAGTTCACGAGGTCACGTAACTCGCAAGTTGATCACCAAAACATGCATCAAGTGGATCACGTGATATCCCATTGTCACCACAGATAAGCACATGCAAGACGTACATCAAGTGTTCTCAAATCCTTAAACACTCAATCTGATAAGATAACTTCAAAGGGAAAACTCAATTCATCACAAGAGAGTAGAGGGGGAGAAACATCATAAGATCCAAATATAATAGCAAAGCTCACGATACATCAAGATCATGCCGACTCAAGAACACGAGAGAGAGATCAAACACATAGCTACTGGTACATACCCTCAGCCCCGAGAGTGAATTACTCCCTCCTCGTCATGGAGAGCGCCGGGATGATGGAGATGGCCATCGGAGAGGGATTCCCCCTCTGTCAGGGTGCCGGAACGGGTCTAGATTGGTTTTCGGTGGCTACGGAGGCTTCTGGCGGCGAAACTCCCGATCTATTGTGATCCTCGATGTTTTTAGGGTATATGGACATATATAGGCGAAAGAAGTCGGTCAGGGGAACCACAAGGGTGGGGGCGCGCCCAGGGGGGCAGGCGCGCCTCCCTGCGTCGTGGCCACCTCGAAGCTTCCCTGACATCTACTCCAAGTCTCCTGGATTGCTTCCGTTCCAAAAATAACTCTCCCGAAGGTTTCATTCCGTTTAGACTATGTTTGATATTCCTTTTCTTCGAAACACCGAAATAGGCAAGAAAACAACAATTTGGGCTGGTCCTCCGGTTAATAGGTTAGTCCCAAAAATAATATAAAAGTGTATAATAAAGCCCATAAACATCCAAAACAGATATATAATAGCATGGAACAATCAAAAATTATAGATACATTGGAGACGTATCAAGCATCCCCAAGTTTAATTCCTGCTCGTCCTCGAGCAGGTAAATGATAAAAACAGAATTTTTGATGTGGAATGCTACCTAACATATTTATCCATGTAATTCTCTTTATTGTGGCAAGAATATTCAGATCCGAAAGATTCAAGACAAAAGTTTAATATTGACATAAAAATAATAATACTTCAAGCATACTAACAAAGTAATCATGTCTTCTCAAAATAACATGGCCAAAGAAAGCTATCCCTACAAAATCATATAGTCTGGCTATGCTCTATCTTCATCACACAAAATATTTAAATCATGCACAACCCCGATGACAAGCCAAGCAATTGTTTCATACTTTTGATGTTCTCAAACTTTTTCAATCTTCATGCAATACATGAGCATGATCCATGGACATAGCACTATAGGTAAAATAGAATGGTGGATGTGGAGAAGACAAAAAGGAGAAGATAGTCTCACATCAACTAGGATCAACGGGCTATGGAGATGCCCATCAATAGATATCAATGTGAGTGAGTAGGGATTGCCTTGCAACGGATGCACTAGAGCTATAAGTGTATGAAAGCTCAAAAAGAAACTAAGTGGGTGTGCATCCAACTCGCTTGCTCACGAAGACCTAGGGCATTTTGAGGAAGCCCATCATTGGAATATACAAGCCAAGTTCTATAATGGAAGATTCCCACTAGTATATGAAAGTGACAACATAGGAGACTCTTTATCATGAAGATCATGGTGCTACTTTGAAGAACAAGTGTGGTAAAAGGGTAGTAGCATTGCCCCTTCTCTCTTTTTCTCTCATTTTTTTGGGCCTTCTCTTTTTTGGCCTCTTTTTCTTTTTTCTTTTTTTTCTTTTTCGTCCGGAGTCTCATCCTGACTTGTGGGGGAATCATAGTCTCCATCATCCTTTCCTCACCGGGACAATGCTCTAATAATGATGATCATCACAATTTTATTTACTTACAACTCAAGAACTACAACTCGATACTTAGAACAAATATGACTCAATATGAATGCCTCCGGCGGTGTACCGGGATGTGCAATGACTCATGAGTAACATGTATGAAAGAATTATGAATGGTGGCTTTGCCACAAATACGATGTCAACTACATGATCATGCAAAGCAATATGACAATGATGAAGCGTGTCATAATAACGGAACGGTGGAAAGTTGCATGGCAACATATCTCGGAATGGCTATGGAAATGCCATAATAGGTAGGTATGGTGGCTGTTTTGAGGAAGGTAAATGGTGGGTTTATGCTACCAGCGAAAGTTGCGCGGTACTAGAGAGTCTAGCAATGGTGGAAGGGTGAGAGTGCGCATAATCCATGGACTCAACATTATTCATAAAGAACTCACATACTTATTGCAAAAATCTATTAGTTATCGAAATAAAGTACTACGCGCGTGCTCCTAGGGGGATAGATTGGTAGGAAAAGACCATCGCTCGTCCCCGACCGCCACTCATAAGGAAGACAATCAATAAATAAATCATGCTCCGACTTCATCACATAACAGTTCACCATACGTGCATGCTACGGGAATCACAAACTTCAACACAAGTATTTATCAAATTCACAACTACTCAACTATCATGACTCTAATATCACCATCTCCATATCTCAAAACAATTATCAAGTATCAAACTTCTCATAGTATTCAATGCACTTCTATGAAAGTTTTTATATTATTCCTAAAAGCAAATTTCCATGTTGTTCTAAAGAACTCTCAAAATAATATAAGTGAAGCATGAGAGATCAATTATTTCTATAAAATAAAACCACCACCGTGCTCTAAAAGATATAAGTGAAGCACTAGGGCAAAAACTATATGGCTCAAAAGATATAAGTGAAGCACATAGAGTATTATAATAAATTTCAAATCATGTGAGTCTCTCTCAAAAGGTGTGTACAGCAAGGATGATTGTGGTAAACTAAAAAGCAAAGACTCAAATTATATAAGACGCTCTAAGCAAAACACATATCATGTGGTGAATAAAAATATAGCTCCAAGTAAAGTTACCGATAGACGAAGACAAAAGAGGGGATGTGTCGGTGTCAAAACCGGCGGATCTCGGGTAGGGGGTCCCGAACTGTGCGTCTAAGGCGGATGGTAATAGGAGGCAGGGACACGATGTTTTACCCAGGTTCGGGCCCTCTTGATGGAGGTAAAACCCTACGTCCTGCTTGATTTATTCTTGATGATATGAGTATTACAAGAGTTGATCTACCACGAGATCGGAGAGGCTAAACCCTAAAAGCTAACCTATGGTATGATTGTATGTTGTCCTACGGACTAAAACCCTCCGGTTTATATAGACACCGGAGGGGGTTAGGGTTACACAAGGTCGGTTACAAAGGAGATATCCATATCCGTACTGCCTAGCTTGCCTTCCACGCCAAGTTGAGTCCCATCCGGACACGAGACGAAGTCTTCAATCTTGTATCTTGATAGTCCAACAGTCCGGCCAAAGGAGATATCCCGGCTGCCCGGAGACCCCCTAATCTAGGACTCCCTCAGTAGCCCCTGAACCAGGCTTCAATGACGATGAGTCCGGCGCGCAGTATTGTCTTCGGCATTGCAAGGCGGGTTCCTCCTCCGGATACACCACAGAAGAGTTCGAATAAAAGGATAGTGTCCGACCCTGCAAAATAAGTTCCACATACCACCGTAGAGAGAATAATATTTCCACAAATCTAATCTGCTGACATGTTTTGGCAACATGACATCATGCCATGGCTTGGTGCTTATTCGAACCGTTTTTCTTTAACTAGCCCCGCACATAACGCGAGGCAGTTTCTTGACACGTCTTGTCAAAGCAGAGATCGTGTCCACCTTATTACGGGATTCTCATCAATACGGTCATGGGTAACCCAACCGCGCCTAGGACTCCTAGATTTTAGGCAAGTCCCAAACGGCCATGAGGAGGACGCTTGATATTCACCCTCTCTATAAAGGGTCAAGGCTTTTACTTTTTCCTCCCATGCTCAATCAAATCCTTCCCCCGCCTCGAGTTCTAACACTCAAAGCCCAGGTCAGGTGCTTCAGACCTTTAATCATGTCCGGATCTAGCCTCCAGGGCCGGTGGATGCCCTCCTCCGTCACGGAAGAGGATATCAAGAAGTTGAGGGAGGTAAGATACCTGACCGCCGAAGTCTCACATTGGCTGCCCGCCCGAGGGCAGGTCATCCCTACTCCTGAACCCAATGAAGACGTCATGTTTATCTCCCACTTCCTCCGAGGACTAGGCCTCACTCTGGATCCCTTCGTAAGGGGTTTGATGTTCTATTACGGGCTTGATTTCCACGATCTAGCCCCGGATTCCTTTCTCCACGTCTCGGCATTTATTGTCGTATGTGAGGCCTTCCTCCGCATTACCCCTCACTTCGGCCTGTGGCTCAAGACCTTTGATGTGAAGCCGAAGACGGTTGAGGGGCAGCATGTAGCATGCGGAGGGGCATTAATAAGCAAGATTGCTGGAGCTCCGTGGCCAAAGGGTTCCTTTCCAGAGATGTCCGGATCATGGCAACGGGAGTGGTTCTACGTCACCGCTCCCAGAAGTGCCAAGTGGGTAGCTTCCCCCGCCTTTCGCTTGGGCCCTCCACCACAACTGATGTCATGGATCAGAAGGGGGCTGAGCTGGGGTCCAGCCAAGGATGTGCCCATACTGTAGAGCCACATCCGAGATCTCTTCGAGGGAGATTTTAGTTTGGTTATGGTAGTGCAAGTCATGCTGGTTCGTCGAGTCCAGCCTTGCAAACGCTGGCCCCTCCGCTTGTGGGAATTCAACCCAGAAGGACCGCGCGCTATTCAGAATTTCCTCGGCCTAATGCACGAGGAGATGTACAAGTCATTCTTCAGACCCCAAATAGAGTGTCCGGACACCTCCGAGGACGTGGGCCTGAGCAGCAACCGCACCGCGGCCCAAGTAAGTAATCCTCTAGCCAAACACACTGTCTTCTATTTATCATGACGTCATTCTGAAGAATCACTTTTTGACCAGGACTAGATAACAAAGGTGAAGATGATCCAGTGTTCGACCCCCCCTTCCCGAAGGCTTGGACAATCCGGTGCTGGAAAAGATGCTCGAGCCAGCACCTTGCCCAGTGCCCTCAAAGGAAGATGAAGGGGGGAATAAAGAGGGCGAAAGCGGCCCCCCACCGCTACCTATTCCAAACGAGGGAACGAGCGCCTCCATGAGGGAGGATAACCAAGGGAAGGAATCTGACATTCCCTCGCCCCGGGGGAGGAAGAGGACTAGCTGTGATGATCCGGAAACCAAGGTTTCCAAATGGGAGAAGAAAACTCCACCAGAGGGTCCTACCTCGGAGGGTGCTCTTGCCGCACAAAGTCCATGCGGGGATCAGCCCTCTAACAAGTTGTAAGTAATCAAAAAGTACTTAATAGCAAAGATATACTACCTTACTTCTGAGAAAAATAACCGAAGCATTTATCTTGCAGTTCGGATCTGAGCCCTTCTCAGCAGAGCTCGTCTTCGGGAGATCTTCTTCCGGAGATGATGGAGAGCGAAACGCCTCCCCCGGACTCCCCAGCTCAAGAAGCGGGCGACCTTGAAGTGTCGTCGCGAAGGGTCACCCCGAATCCGGTGAGGCCAGAAGATAATCCTATGGTCACTCGAAGTCCCCAGTATCCGGCTGTTGAAGATAGCAACCAAAAGGATCCGGCACTGTCTGGTATGCAGTCGGACGCACTGAGGGATCTGCTAGGGCAAGCCACTATCTCAGAAGAGCACCGGACATTGATGGGTACGGTGATTGAAAGGATTTCGTCTGCCGAAAGCGGGTTGCATGAAGCCTTTATGAGTCTACTGACGGGCTTTGAGGTACGTGAAATGATATGCATTTGTGGTAGAACCGCATATTTTTAGGTGTGCCCTGTGTAGATAGTAGCCCCTGAGACTCTGGTTGTCATCGAAAACGGCGGCGAATAGAGGATCGTAGTCCCAGGTAATAACCAGACCGCCTTTATGTGCAGGTGTCTGAAGCTCCGGTGGCTAGCCGGACTGATGGGGTTGCCGAACTAAAGCGGCAACTGGATGCGGCGGATGCCGATATCAAGCTTGTTAACAAGCGGCTTGACGAGGCCCAGGGTAGGTGATATTTATAGTGGATGTCACATAGTAAGAGCAGCGTGATGCCAGTATCTTTAATATGTTGTGACTGCAGATGGAGATGCCACCGTGGAGGCCTTGCGGGCGGAGCTTGCCCGAGCCAAGGAGCAAGCAAGGAGTAGTAATGCGGCCGCTTTGAAGGCGGCCGAAGAATTGAGAGCCGAGAAGGCACTCGTAGCGAGAGCAATGAGAAAATGGCCAAAATGGATGTGAAGTTAAAAGACACTGCCAACCGCTGCCAGTTTCTTGAAGAAGAAAACCGGGCGAAGGCTACGGACCTTGAAAAGGCCACAATGGCGACCACAGACACCCGCTCTACAATGAGAGCAAAGAAGGAGGAACTGCGTGAAGCCGGGGACATTGTGGCTGGGAAGCCCTTTATGCTGCGGAGGAAGTTCGGCGATCCACGGTATGCCCCTCTGGAACGGCTGTGGAGTTCGGCCGACGCATATATGGACTTAGCGGTGAGCGCTGTGGATGCGGCCGAATACTTTCGAGATAAAACAGATCGTGAAGTGGACAAGCTGTTGTAGTCGCAATTTAACGTTCCAGAGCGTCCGCTTCCATTGACTGATCAGCTTGCCGAATGGGCCGAACTCAATAGATTGTCCGGACTCGCCATGAGGTCTGTCGTGGATCATCTGTGGCCGGAAAGGCCAAAGCCGAACAACTATTTTAGCTTGGTGCAGCAGTTCCTTGGTGCGGAGCCACGCATTAATGCGATGAAGAGGTCGGCGTGCATAGAAGGCTCGCGGATCGCCCTTGCCCGTGTCAAAACATACTGGGCGGAGATGGATGCCACCACTGTCACGGCGCAGGGTTCGGCCATAGGCCGAGTGGCTGCAGAGCACTATTTTGAAGAAGTTCTTGAGGGCGCTCGTTCGATAGAGGCCCGGTGCTCGAAGAATGTTATGTTTGAGTGACATGTATTCCCATTGTAAAAACAACGTTTTATTGAATTTATCAAGGCTGTATTTATCATTTTGCCCGAAAGTATTGTGATGCCTCCTGTGCGGTCGTTTATGTATACATGTATATAACTTGAAAGATTGCAGTCGTCGGCTTCAGCCCCCACGCATATAATGCGGGGGCGTTCGCAGAAGATGCGTGTTCACACTTAATCCAACGTCTTGGTCCTATTAAGGAGGTGATAGCGCAGCGAACTAGGCAACCGGACTATAATGCTTTAACACTTTCACTTAGCCATAGGAGTTTGATAGTGGGCTACTATATAGCCCCTGATGGCTCCGCGCTCATCCGAATTCGGGGTGCGTACATGCCTGGCCGGGAAACGGCCCTTCGTTAATGAGGAGGAATCCCGAAGATTCCAATAGGTCATCGAGTGGTTCACCAGTCTCACGCTATATCATGACAGTCAGTTTTCGGCTTTCTCTACTAAGGTGCTCGTCCGGATGAACCAGGGCACAATCGGAGTAGTTCTCCTGGTGCCGCCTTAGCCGATAGAGCGGAACGTAAGGCAGCAAAACACAAGAGCCAGGCAAACCCAACATTTGACATAAGACATGATTCGGAGCTGATGCATATAAGGCCAAACTTGCGACGCCGAACACTCCCTAAGGTATTCGGTATTTATGGTGTAAACCGGGTCTAAACAGCACCCTTTGTAATAAGCCCATGGTGTCCAGGTACGTGCATTATTCTGGCGTGGCCACATGCCAAGACGTCAGCATCCTTCTCGGTTGTACTGAGAATCTGAGGGATGTAAATCAACAAGAGACAGTAAAAAAGGTTTACGCAGGGTCTTAATCTACAAAGAATCCTTGGAACGGGTCCCTGCTGCACGTCTGTGCCTATGTCTCCGTTGTGCCGTATCCTGGACGGGTGTAGCATGATGGTCATCTAAAAAAGAGAGGAACTTAATTGAAAAGTTGCCGTGCAAAAGTTAAGTTATACTAAATAAACAATATATAGTTGAAATGAGTAAAGGTGAGCCTTATTGCCACTTTTGTGCGCGCGTTGAGCCCCTTGTATTGTAATAGGGGTATAGCCATCAAACCTGTATTAATTACATATAGCTGAGCCGGACTCGTCTAGCCGTGTCCGTGGTCTTAACGACCTGTCAAATGCTTGAGTTGGTGAGGCCGTTTAGTGTGCGGCGGCCAAGGCGGCCGCACCGTCTTTGGCGCGCAAGGAGCGCTCAATATTTCCATTTACTGTAATGATGCCGCGTGGACCAGTCATCTTGAGCTTAAGGGAAGCGTAATGCGGTATTGCGTTAAAGCGAGCGAAAGCTTCGCGTCCGAGTAGTGCTTGATAGCCACTTTCGAACGGAGCGACGTGGAAAGTTAAATTTTCGCTGCGGAAGTAATCGGGGAAGCCAAATATAACCTCTAGTAGTAGGGAGCCCTTGCAATGAGCCTCCAGGCCTGGCACTACTCCTTTAAAGGTAGCATTGTTGCGGCAAATTTTTGTTGGGTCTATCCCCATTTTGCGGATTGTGTCCTGATATATCAGATTTAAACTGCTGCCGCCGTCCATCAGGACTCGGGTGAAGTGGTATCCGTCAATAATTGGATCTAATGCCAAGGCAGCCCATCCTGCACGTCGGATACTTGCCGAGTAATCCCAATGGTCGAAGGTGATCGGTTGAGACGACCAGTGGCGGAGCTCCGCGGTGATAGGCCCTGGGGCATGTTCCTCTAAAGGTGCTGCTTTGTTTCTCCCTTTTATCACGTGTAACACGTTGACTGTTTTGTCTTCTGGTGGGAATTTCTTCTGTTCCCCTGTGCTTTGCTTGCGAGGCTCGTCCTCGTCTTCACTTGGTGTATCCTGCCCCTTGTGTTCGGCGTTGAGCTTGCCGGACTATTTGAAGACCCAACATTCTCTGTGGGTATGATTTGCAGGTTTATCAGGGGTGCTATGGATCTGACATATTTGGTCCAGAATTTTGTTTAGGCTGGACAGTTCATCTCTGTTGCCTTTGGAGGGCGGCTTCTGCTAGCCTGGTCGAGAGCTTCTAAATCCGGCATTTACCGCCGTGCTCTTCGCGCTATCTTCTATATTCCGGCACTTATTCTTGTTGCGTCGTGATTTCCCATTTCCATCCCTGACTTCAGATGTACTTGGGTCGCTGGTGCTGCATCGGGCTAACCAGCTGTCCTCGCCCGCAAAAACGGGTCATGAGGCTTGTTAATGCTACCATTGTCTCGGCTTTTCTTGACCAAGGTGTCTGGCAAGCCATTCGTCTCGAATGCTATGCTTGAAAGATGCTAAGGCTTCGGCGTCCGGATAGTTGACTATTTGGTTCTTTTTAGTGAGGAACCTGTTCCAAAGTTTTCGGGCTGACTCACCGGGCTGTTGAGTTATATGTATTAAATCGTCTGCATCCGGTGGTCGGACATATGTCCCTTGAAAATTTGCCCGAAAGGCGTCTTCGAGCTCTTCCCAGGTTCTGGTGGAGTTTTTGGGGAGGCTTTTAAGCCGGTGCCGAGCTGGCCCTTTGAGCTTGAGGGGTAAGTACTTGATGGCGTGGAGATCATCTCCTCGAGCCATATGGATATGGAGGATGTAGTCCTCAATCCAGACCCCAGGGTCTGTTGTTCCGTCGTACGCCTCTATGTTTGCGGGTTTGAATCCCTCTGGAAATTCATGATCCAGCACCTCGTCGATGAAACATAGAGGGTGTGTGGCACCCCTGTATTTGGGTGTACCGTGGTGTTCGGAAGTTTGTTGTGTTGCATTGTATGTTGGAGCGCGCTTGCGTGGTCCATAGATGGATTTGGTTGCGCCGTCCTCTTGATGCGAGCCCTTACGCGGATCGCGTACTGGTTTATGTGCGGCGTCATTTGCCGCTTTATGTTGGCTATGAGGTCGTCTATCCGACCGAATGGCCTTTTTATTTTTTAATTGTGGAGGATCTAAGGCCTCCTCATCAAATTTAGGTAGCAACTTTCGCTTTGGATAGCTCTTGTTGTGGCAATTACAGCCATACTTCGCTGTAGTGTTGAGTACTTCACTCCATTTGATTTTGAGTGTGTCTTGTGCAGCCTTGAGCCTTTACTTCTGTTTTTTCAGGCTCCTTGCCGTGGCGACAAGCCTTTGGTGGGAGTTATGTTTCTCCTGGCGCCTGTCCGGTGTGATGTCGTCCGGACTGTTATCGTCGACGGAGTTGGGTTGTTTGGTTTGATTCCCCGTGTTGCCCTGGTCGGGCGATGGTTCACCCTGATCTATCGCTGGGTCCATATGAACGCTATTTCTGCCGAGGCGGGATTTGGAGCGGTGTTTACGCTGCCGCTTTGACTGCTTCTCGAGGGAACAACCCTTCGTTGCGTCCTTCCGTTCCTCGTCGTTGTTTTCTTTGGGTGTGTCCACCATGTATACGTCATGTGATGAAGTGCGTGTCCAGTGCCCTGTGGGCAGTGATTCCTCTTCGCCTCCCACATCGTCATCCATACCGTCGATGTCTTCGGAGTCGAAGTCGAGCATGTCGGTTAAGTCATTGACAGTGGCTACTAAGTGGGTGGTGGGTGGGCGGCGAATTTCTTCGTCATCCGCATCCCAATCCCGCCGGACATAGTTCGGCCAGGACTCTCCTGACAAGGAGAGAGACCTTAATGAGTTCAGTATGTCGCCAAAGGGTGAGTACTGAAAAATATCCGCGGAGGTAAACTCCATGATCGGCGCCCAATCGGATTCGACAGGAACGGGCGCAGGCGGTTCGGAGTCCGTGGCCGGAGAAGGGTCCGGCAGTTTGGCAACACGGCTCTCGAGAAGGGTAAGGTCGATATTCGGCCCGATCGCCGCAGAGGATACGGCCTCTGTGGCGGGGTCTATCCACCCATCCATGGATGGCGCAACTGGCTTCGAATTGAGGGTCGGAGCGGCTGCCGGTGCGATTTCTCGAACACTGTCCGATGGTAGAGCTAAATCGTACTCATTGTGACCGCGTGGCGCACAAGGCAGGGGCTCGAATCCGTCGAAGATCAAGTCTCCGTGGATATCGGCCGTGTAGTTTAAGCTACCAAACCTGACCTGGTTGCCAGGGGCGTAACTTTCGATCTGCTCCAGATGGCCAAGCGAGTTGGCGCGCAATGCGAAGACGCCGAACACAAAGATCTGTCCGGGGAGAAAAGTCTCACCCTGGACTGCATCGCTATCGATGATCGTAGGAGCCATCAAGCCTAATGGCGACGACACAGAGGAACTCTCAATGAAAGCACTAATGTCGGTGTCAAAACCGGCGGATCTCGGGTAGGGGGTCCCGAACTGTGCGTCTAAGGCGGATGGTAACAGGAGGCAGGGGACACGATGTTTTACCCAGGTTCGGGCCCTCTTGATGGAGGTAAAACCCTACGTCCTGCTTGATTTATTCTTGATGATATGAGTATTACAAGAGTTGATCTACCACGAGATCGGAGAGGCTAAACCCTAGAAGCTAGCCTATCGTATGATTGTATGTTGTCCTACGGACTAAAACCCTCCGGTTTATATAGACACCGGAGGGGGTTTGGGTTACACAAGGTCGGTTACAAAGGAGGAGATATCCATATCCGTACTGCCTAGCTTGCCTTCCACGCCAAGTAGAGTCCCATCCAGACACGAGACGAAGTCTTCAATCTTGTATCTTCATAGTCCAACAGTCCGGCCAAAGGATATAGTCCGGCTGTCCAGAGACCCCCTAATCCAGGACTTCCTCAGGATGCCTTCCAGGGCATCCCCAAACTTAGGCTCTTGGTTGTCCTTGAATATAACCTTGGGGTGCCTTGGGCATCCCCAATCTTAGGCTCTTTCCACTCCTTATTCCATATTCCATCGAATCTTTACCCAAAACTTGAAAACTTCACAACACAAAACTTAACAGAAAACTCGTAAGCTCCGTTATTATAAGAAAACAAACCACCACTTCAAGATACTATAATGAAATCATTCTTTATTCACATTGGTGTTAAACCTACTATATTCCAACTTTTCTATGGTTCATAAACTCTATTACTAGCCATAGATTCATCAAAATAAGCAAACAACACACGAAAAACAGAATAGTCTGTAGTAATCTGTAGGTTTCGAATACTTCTGGAACCCCAAAAATCTCAAAATAAATTTCAGGACGTGAGGAATTTATCTATTAATCATCTGCAAAAATAATTAACTAAATAGAACTCTCCAATAAAAATGGCAGCAATTCTCGTGAGCACTAAAGTTCCTTTTTTTACAGCAAGATCATAAAGACTTCACCCAAGTCTTCCCAAAGGTTCTACTTGGCACAAACACTAATTAAAACATAAACCACATCTAAACAGAAGTTAGATGAATTATTTATTACTAAACAGGAGCAAAAAGCAAAGAACAAAAATGAAGTTGGGTTTCCTCCCAACAAGCGCTATCGTTTAACGCCCCTAGCTATGCGTGATGATTTCAATGATGCTCACATAAAATATAAGAATTGTAACATAAAGATGGCATCATGAAGACTATGACTAGCACATTTAAGTCTAACCCACTTCCTATGCATAGGGATTTTGTGAGCAAACAACTTGTGGGAACCATAATCAACTAGCATAGGAGGGAAAAACAAGCATAACTTCAAAACTTTAAGGACATAGAGAGGAAACTTGATATTATTGCAATTCCTACAAGCATATGTTCCTCCCTCATAGTAATTTTTAGTAGCATCATGAATGAATTAAACAATATAAATATCACATAAAGCATTCTTTTTATGATCTACAAGCATATAAAATTTACTACTCTCCACATAAGCAAAATTCTTCTCATTCGGAATAGTGGGAGTATCATAAGAAACTCGAATACTATAAATTGTTTCCACATTAAAAGAGTAATGTTCAGAAAAAGGGTAATCATAATCATGAAAATTTTTATAAATATAATCATCACTACTTTTTATAGCATAAGTTTCATCACGATAATCATCATAAGTAGCAACTTTGTTCTCATCATAATCAATTGAAACCTCTTCCAATATAGTGGAATCATTACTAAATAAAGTCATGACCTCTCCAAATCAACTTTAATAATTGTCAAGATAAGATTCAACATCCTCCAAAATAGTGGGATCATTACTTCCTAAAGTTGACACTCTTCCAAACCCACTTTCATCATTATAACCATCATAAATAGGAGGCATGCTATCATCATAATAAATTTGCTCATCAAAACTTAGGAGACTAAAAATATCATCTTCATCAAACGTAGCATCCCCAAGCTTGGGACAAACATTAATTGCAGCAAACACATTCTCAAACATGTCATTCTCATCAAACATAGCATCCCCAAGCTTGGGCCTTTTAATATCATAAGCATAATCACTCTCATCATTAATAGTATGGATAGCACCAATAGTATAACAATTATCATCATCACAACGAGTAATAGGAGCAACATCATTTGGGAGGGATACATTTTTACCATTGCTTCTCCGTCTTTTCTTTTTCTTCTTCACATCATGTGTGGGTTTTATCCTCTTTTCGGAGCTCCTTATTAATGAGATTGGTTGAATAGGAGGCTCCTCCTCGTTACCTGATTCATCATAAGAAATAATAGGAGGATATTGGGAAGTCTCTTCCCTTTCATTAGTATTATCTTCATCTTCTATTTGTTTTGTTTTTTTATGTAATTGGCAATATAAGGATTTTCAATGCAATTCACCACACAATACATAAAAATTTCTTCTAGATCAATATCGAGGAATTTCTCAAGGTTATATTCTGGAATATGCTTAGTTATACGTTTCATTTCTTCATAACCCAAAAGCAAACTAAGTTCATTATGATGTGCAAGGGAAATCAAATCATCACAGTTTTTGGACATGATACGATCATGGAACAATTTGCATTTGAGATTTAAATGACCATGTTCATTGCAAAGTTCACAAGTATGCTGAAGAAATTTTAAATTTTCAGCACAAACATCTAGCCTCTCTGGCAACCATTTAGTTTCCAAATACTTATGCCTCTTCCAAAATCTATTTTCCCTAATTGGTGTGTACTTGCAGGCTCTATATATTCCACAAAAGTGACATGCTTACAAGAGACATTTTCATCATGACTAGTGCAATCATCATTAGTACTATGGATATTCAAGGAGTCCATACTAACAACATTGCAATCATGCTCATCATTCAAAGATTTAGTGCCAAACATTTTATAGACTTCTTCTTCTAGCACTTGAGCACAATTTTCCTTTCCATCATTCTCATGAAAGATATTAAAAAGATGAAGCGTATGAGGAAAACTCAATTCCATTTTTAGTTTTCTTTTATAAACTAAACTAGTGCTAAAACAAGAAACAAAAATATTCGATTGCAAGATCTAAAGATATACCTTAAAGCGCTAACCTCCCCGGTAACGGTGCCAGAAAAGAGCTTGATGTCTACTACACAACCTTCTTCTTGTAGACGTTGTTGGACCTCCAAGTGCAGAGGTTTGTAGGACAGTAGCAAATTTCCCTCAAGTGGATGACCTAAGGTTTATCAATCCGTGGGAGGCGTAGGATGAAGATGTTCTATCTCAAACAACCCTGCAACCAAATAACAAAGAGTCTCTTGTGTCCCCAACACATCCAATACATTGGTAAATTGTATAGGTGCACTAGTTCGGCGAAGAGATGGTGATACAAGTGCAATATGGATGGAAGATAAAGGTTTTGTAATCTGAATATATAAAAACAACAAGGTAACTAATGATCAAAGTGAGCACAAATGGTATTGCAATGCGTTGAAACAAGGCCTCGAGTTCATACTTTAACTAGTGCAAGTTATCTCAACAATAATAACATAATTGGATCATATAACTATCCCTGAACATGCAACAAAGAGTCACTCCAAAGTCACTAATAGCGGAGAACAAACGAAGAGATTATTGTAGGGTACGAAACCACCTCAAAGTTATCCTTTCTGATCGATCTATTCAAGAGTCCGTAGTAAAATAACACGAAGCTATTCTTTCCATTCAATTTATCATAGAGTTCATACTAGAATAACACCTTAAGACACAAATCAACCAAAACCATTATGTCACCTAGATACTCCAATGTCACCTCAAGTATCCGTGGGTATGATTATACGATATGCATCTCACAATATCATATTCATCTATTCAACCAACACAAAGAACTTCAAAGAGTGCCCCAAAGTTTCTATCGGAGAGTCAAGACGAAAATGAGTGCCAACCCCTATGCATAAGTTCACGAGGTCACGGAACTCGCAAGTCGATCACCAAAACATACATCAAGTGGATCATGTGATATCCCATTGT
Organism: Triticum urartu; assembly: GCF_003073215.2. Taxonomy (NCBI): domain Eukaryota; kingdom Viridiplantae; phylum Streptophyta; class Magnoliopsida; order Poales; family Poaceae; genus Triticum; species Triticum urartu. The sequence continues at coordinate 415,258,289 of NC_053026.1, read as the reverse complement.
CACCATAGATAAGCACATGCAAGACATACATCAAGTGTTCTCAAATCTTTAAAGACTCAATCCGATAAGATAACTTCAAAGGGAAAACTCAATTCATCACAAGAGAGTAGAGGGGGAGAAACATCATAAGATCCAAATATAATAGCAAAGCTCACGATACATCAAGATCGTGTCGACTCAAGAACACGAGAGAGAGATCAAACACATAGCTACCGGTACATACCCTCAGCCCCGAGGGTGAACTACTCCCTCGTCGTCATGGAGAGCACCAGGATGATGAAGATGGCCACCGGAGAGGGATTCCCCCTCCGGTAGGGTGCCGGAATGGGTCTAGCTTGGTTTCGGTGGCTACGGAGGCTTCTGGCCGCGGAACTCCCGATCTATTGTGCTCCTCGATGTTTTTAGGGTATATGGACATATATAGGCGAAAGAAGTCAGTTAGGGGAGCCACGAGGGGCCCACAAGGGTGGGGGCGCGCCTCCCTGCCTCGTGGCCACCTCGAAGCTTCCCTGACATCTACTCCAAGTCTCCTAGATTGCTTCCGTTCCAAAAATAACTCTCCCGAAGGTTGCATTCCGTTTGGACTCCGTTTGATATTCCTGTTCTCCGAAACACTGAAATAGGCAAGAAAACAACAATTTGGACTGGGCCTCTGGTTAATAGGTTAGTCCCAAAAATAATATAAAAGTGTATAATAAAGCCCATAAACATCCAAAACAGATAATATAATAGCATGGAACAATCAAAAATTATAGATACGTTGGAGACGTATCATCCATCAATCTCTTCATTGGAATTATCTTGGGTTATATTTCACCTAAAGCTTTCCTAAGGATTGTTGTTATTTATGGTGCTTATAAATGACCAAAGTTCTTCATTTATCCTCCCGGTGATATAAGCTTGTCATCTCCTTCTTGATGTCAATTCAATCTGTTGTTTCCACTAGTGGCAGAATTTCACCTCAAATTTTGAGATGTTTTCCATAAGCCCACAACAAGCTTACTCTTTTCGTTGTTGGTTTTCCAACAACTCCATTCGACCCTTCTCCTAAAGATGCTTTTCAAGCTCATTTGAGGAAGAAGATGTTGTTTTCTCCTGCGTTCATTCCATTCCATTCTCACATTTCTTCCAGAGGCATTGTGATGTTGCTCTCATCGACCCATCATCTTGTTTTGTCAAGATCATGTTCAATTCCTTCCATTTATAGTCGGAGTGCTTTCCAAATTATATCATTCTTATTCCTTCTCTATCTTGTTTTAACCGGAGTGTTGGGTCTATCATTCCTCTTATAACCGGAGTCTCATCCTAGTGCTTTCATTTTGCCAAGTTCATATTCTATGCCTTCCATTTCCAACCGGAGTGTTCTCGTAATTGATCTTTATCGTTCCTTGTACATCTCGATTCAACCGGAGTGCTTCCATGTACTTCTTGTCCATTGTAACCCTTATCTTATGTCTTTCAACCTACAAGTTTCCCGTAATGTTCCTTGTTCCTCTTTTATAACAGAGTGTTTTCTACTTCGTTCACCTTCATTGTATTCTTTTCTCAAAATTGTTTAACCTCTCAAGGTTCTTTGGTTTCACTCATTTGTGAAAGAAGCAATTTAGTTTACCTCTCCTCTTCCTTTTCTGCTTCTCTCCAGTGCCATCCTAGATCTCAGGACGAGATCCTCTTGTAGCGGTGGAGTGTTGTAACGCCCCGAGACCGTTGCGCCAGGTGTCTTCCAGTTATTCGTTGTTGTTGCCTTGCCATTCGCTTGCGTGTTGCATCTTCCCATGTCATCATCCGCATTGCATCTGCATGTTTTCGAAACTTGCATCCGTCTCAGTCTCCCCGTTTCTTCGTTGTCCGTTCTGAGCACAGACACACTTGCACACGCCCGCGGCACGTCCAAAATATTATTTTATAAGTGGCTGGAAAATGTTCTCGGAATGGGTTGACATTTGACATGCGGTGTTGTTATGTTTTCAGTAGACCGCCTATCAAGTTTCATCACATTCGGAGCTCGTTTGATAGCCCAACCGGTAAACATATAGCGGCACTATAGTCGGTCACACGTCGGACGTTTTCGGTCTTCAGAAACCTTGTCGGGCTGCATTTTCATCTGTCTCTTCTCAGCTTGAGATCTCTCCTGCACAGCCCACAAACTCCACCTAGTTCCCCCCTCTGTCTAGAACCGCACGATCTTGATTGGAGGCTCCGAAACGCTCCAAAAACCCCCCCTAGACCGAAACCCTAGCAAAACCTGCTATATATAGACCCCCTAGTCCATTTTCGGACTAATCCTAGTCTAAAACCTACCCCTAGCCTCCCCTAACCCTCAGCCACCGCCACCTCCCCCCTCTGCCTCGTTTTCCGTGCCCGGCCGCATCGCCTCCGCCACTTGGCGCCGCCGCAGCCGCCGCCCTCCATCAACAGGAGGCCGCCACGCGTCCCAGCCCCGCTCCCTCCACCGCCGCGGCCCGCCCAGGCCCGCGCAGCCTCCCGAACACCGCCGTCTGTTCCTCGCGCAAAGCCCGAGCCTCCTCCCGCTTGACCCTGAGCTGGATCGAGGGAGCGCCGCCATCGCCCCTCCCGCTGGCGACCTCGGGCCCTGCCGCCATTGCGCACCGTGCCGGAGCGCCGCCTCCCATAGACCTCGACCCGCCGCCTTTCCGCCGTCGCCCGCCGGACCCTCCCTTCCCCATCGTCGCCTCCCGTGCTCGTCGCGCCGCCTGCTGCAGGAGCTCGCCGGCGTCGGCCGCTGTCGGTGTCAAAACCGGCGGATCTCGGGTAGGGGGTCCCGAACTGTGTGTCTAAGGTGCATGGTAACGGGAGGCGGGGGACACAATGTTTACCCAGGTTCGGGCCCTCTTGATGGAGGTAATACCCTACGTCCTGCTTGATTGATCTTGATGATATGAGTATTACAAGAGTTGATCTACCACGAGATCGTAGAGGCTAAATCCTAGAAGCTAGCCTATGATTATGATTGTTGTTGTCCTACGGACTAAACCCTCCGGTTTATATAGACACCGGAGGGGGCTAGGGTTACACAGAGTCGGTTATAAGGGAGGAGATCTACATATCTGAATTGCCAAGCTTGCCTTCCACGCAAAGGAAAGTCCCACTGGGACACGGGATGAAGTCTTCAATCTTGTATCTTCATAGTCCAACAATCCGGCCAAAGTATATAGTCCGGCTGTCCGAGGACCCCCTAATCCAGGACTCCCTCAGTAGCCCCTGAACCAGGCTTCAATGACGATGAGTCCGGCGCGCAGATTGTCTTCGGCATTGCAAGGTGGGTTCCTTCTCCGAATACTCCATAGAAGATTTTGAACACAAGGATTGTGTCCGGCTCTACAAAACAAATTCCACATACCACTGTAGAGAGTACAATATTTCCACAAATCTAATCTGCCGACAACTTTTCATAACATGACATCACGCCATGGCCCGGTCACTATTCGAACCGTTTTTCTCAACCAGCTACTGCACATATTGCGAGGCGGTTTTCTTGGCACGTCTTGTTGAAGCAGAGATCGTGTCCCCTTATCACGGGATTCTCATCAATACGGGTGTGGGTAACCCAACCGCGCCTGCTGGTATGACACCTCAATTTTAGGCAAGTTCCGAACAGCCACGCGGAGGACGCTTGATATTCATCCTCTTTATAAAGGGGCCAAGGCCTGTCCTTTTCTCCTCGCGCTCGATCCTTCCCCTCCCCCACCTCGAGTTCCAACACCCAAGGTTTAGGCTAAGCGCCTCGGACCTTCAACCATGTCCGGATCCAACTTTCAAGGCCGGTGGATGGCGGGACATCAAGAAGCTAAGGGAATCCAAGTATCTGACCGCCGAAATCTCGCACAGGCTGCCTGCTCAAGGGCAGGTCATCCCCACTCCCGAACCCAACGAGAGCGTCGTATTTGTTTCCCACTTCCTCTGAGGGCTAGGCTTTAGTCTTGATCCCTTTGTCAGAGGGCTTATGTTCTATTACGGGCTCTATTTCCATGATCTAGCCCCGGGTTCCATCCTTCACATCTCGCCGTTTATCGTCGTGTGTGAGGCCTTCCTCCGCATCACCCCACGCTTCGGCTTATGGCTTAAGGCCTTCAATGTGAAGCCGAAGATGATCGATGGGCGACACGTAGAATGCGGAGGTGCCATAATAAGCAAAGGCGCCGATGCTCCATGGCCAAAGGGTTCCTTCCTGGAGGTGTCCAACTTATGGCAGCGGGAGTGGTTTTACATCACATCTCCCCGAAGTACTAAGTGGGTAGCTGTCCCCGCCTTCCGTTCGGGCCCCCCGCCACAACTAGCGTCATGGGTCAACAAGGGGCTGGACTGGGGGGCAGTTAATGACGTTCCGACATTGCAAAGTTGCATCCGAGATCTCCTCAAGAGGGATGTCAGTCTCGTCAAGGTAATGCAGGTTATGCTAGTTCGTCGAGTCCTTCCATGCCAACGTTGATCTCTCCGTATGTGGGAGTTCAACCCAGAAGGACCGTGAACTATTCAGCAATTCTTCGGCATGACGCTCAAAGGGATGTATGGATTGTTCTTCGGATCACGGATAAAGTTTCCGGACACCACTGAGGATGCGGGTCTAAACTGCAATCGTCCAGATACCCATGTAAGTAATTCTGCGGTCGAACATGCTGTCTTTTTGTTTATCACAACATCGTTCTGAAAGAATTGCTCTTGGCCAGGACTGGATAAGAAAGGCGAAGATGATCAGGTGTTCGGCCCCCCTTCCCGAAGGCTCGCCGGATCCTGTGCTAGCTAGGATGCTCGAGCACACACTTTATCAAGTGCCATCAGGGGAAGATAAAGGGAGGGATAAAGAAGCCGAAAGTGGGCCTCATGCATTACTCATCCAAACCGGGGGAATTAGTGTCTCTGTGAAGGAGGATAATTGGGGAGAAGAATCTAGAATCCCCTCTCTCCAAGGAAGGAAAAGAACCGCCCCTGAAGACCTGGAAACGAAGGTTTCCAAACGAGGAAAGAAACCTTCGCCAAGGGGCCTTGCCCCGGAGGGCTTCCTTACCGCACAGTTCCCTCAAGGGGGCCAACCCTCCACCGAGCTGTAAGTGAATCAAGAGTATTTTTGGTAAATATATCCTGCTTTATCTTCAAGGACAATAACCGAGACATATATCTCGTAGCCCTTCTCAACAGAGTTCGTCTTCGGGGGATCTTCTTCCGGAGATGATGGAGAGCGAAACGCCCCCCTGCCTCCCTGCCTCCTGGGGCGGACGACCCTGAGGTGTCGTCATGGAGGGTTTCTCCTGACCCACCAAGGCCAGAAGGTTACCCTTCGGCCACCCGAAGTTCGGAATATTCATCTCCTACGGAGAGCAACAGAAAGAGTCCGGGACTGTCCGGTGCGCAACCGGACGCCCTGATGAGTCTTTTGGAGAAAGCGGCTATCTCGGAGGCGCATCGTACTTCAATGGGTACGGTGGTTGAGAGGATTTCATCTGCCAAAAGTGGGTTGCATGAAGCTTTTGTGAGTCTGCTAAGAGGCTTTGAGGTACGCACAGTAATATATAATTTTTTTGATGGTTCCGCACACGCTAGGTGTGCTCTATACAGATAGTAGCCCCTGAGACTCTGGTTGCTGTCCGGAGGCGGCAAACAGAGGATCGTAGTCCCAGGTAATGATTGTGCTGCTTTCATGTGCAGGCGGCTGACGGTCCAGTGGCTCGCCGGACTGCTGAATTTGCCGGACTTAGCTGGCAACTTGACGCGGCAGATGCCGACATCGCGCTTGTGAACAAGCGGCTTGACGAGGCACAGAGTATGTATTTTTGGGTGGTCAACAAATATTAAGAGGAGCATGATGCTGGTATCTATAATATGTTGTGACTGCAGATGGAGCTGCCGCCATGGAGACCCTTCGGGCGGAACTTGCCCAAGCCAAGGAACAAGCCAGGAGGAGTGATGCGGCCGCCCTAAAGGTGGCCGAAGAGTTAAGAGCCGACCAGGCTGCTCGTCGCCAGAGCGAAGATAAAATAGCCAAGATGGCTATTGAGCTGAAGGATGCCGCCGATCGGTATGAGCTTCTTGAAAATGAAAGCCAAGCGAAAGCGCCGGACCTGGAGAAAACCATGGTAGCAGCCAGGGAGACCCGCTCTAAAATCTGAGCGGCGAAGGAGGAGCTTCGTCAAGCCAGAGATATCATGGCTGGGAAGCCCTTTTTGTTGCGGACGAAGTTTGGAGATCCGAAGTATGCCCCTCTGGATCAATTATGGAGTGCTGCAGACACGTATTTGGACCTGGCAATGAGTGCTGCTGATGCGACTGAGTTTTTCAAGATCAAAAAGATCACGAAGTGGAAAAGTTGTTCTGGTCGCAGTTCAGTGCTCCAACGTGTCCGCTGTTGTTAAATGAGCAAATGCCCGAGTGGGGTGAGCTCCATAGGTTGTCCGGGCTTGCCATGAGGTCTATCGTGGATCATCTTTGGCCGGAAGGACCAAGGCCGAATAGTTATTTTGGGTTAGTGCAAAGATTTCTTGGTGATGTGCCGCATATCGACGTTGTAAAGAGGTTGGCGTGCATAGAGGGTGCGCGGATGGCTCTTCCCCGTGTTAAGACATACTGGGCAGAGATGGATGCCACTGCTATTGCAACCCAGGGTCCGGCCACAGGCCAGGTCTCGTCCGAGCACTATTTTGAAGAAGTCCTAGAAGGCGCTCGTCTAATAGAGGCTCAGTACTCGAAGAGTATCATGTTCGAGTGACATGTATCCCAATTTTTAAAAACAATGCTATTTGGCTTATAAAAGGCTATGTTTATACTTTTGCCTGAAAGTATTATGATGCCTCCTGTGCGGCCGTTTTATGTATGTATATAACCTGAAAGTTTGCAGTCGTCGGCTTCAGCCCCCACGCATATAATGCGGGGGTGTTGGGAAAAGCGTGTATTCACACTTGATCCAATGTCTTGGTCCATTAAGGAGGTGATAGCGCGGCGAACAAGGCAATCAGACTATATTGCTTTAACACTTTCACTTAGCCATAGGAGTTTGACAGTGGGGCTACTATATAGCCCCTGGTACTTCCGCGCTTATCCGAATGCGGTGCGCGTACATACATGACCGGGAAACCGGTCCTTCGTTAATGCGGAGGAATCGCGAAGATTCCGCTGAGTCCTCGAGTGGTTGACCAGTCTCGCGCTTTATCATAACAGTCAGTTTTCGGCTTTCTCTACTGAGGTGCTCGTCCAGATGAACCAGGGCACAATCGCAGTAGTTCTCCTGGTGCCACCTTAGCTGATAGAGCGGAACATAAGGTAGCAAAAGAAGGGAGCCGGGCAAACCCAACTATTGACCAAAGACATGATTCGGAGCTGATGCATATAAGGCCAAACTCGCGACGCCGAACACTCCCTAAGGTATTCGGTCTTTACAATGTATACTGGGCTGAGTAACGCCCTCGATAATAAGCCTTGAATTTCCAGGTACGTGCATTAGTCTGACACGACGAAATGTCAATAATGCCAGCATCCCTCTTGGTTATGTTGAGTATCCTAAGGGGTGAACCAACAAGAGACAGTAAAAAAGGTTTACACAGGGTCTTAATCTAAAAAGAAACCTTTGAACGGGGCCCTGGTGCACGTCTGCACTTGTGTCTCCATTGTGCCGTATCCTGGAAGGGTGTAGCACGACGATCATCTGTAAGAGAGAAAAGCCCAGGAGAAAGTTTTCGTGCGAAAAATTGGTTATTCTTAATAAACCTTTAAAATTCAATCTAAATAAGATCAAGCCAAACTGTAGTCCTTTTTACATGTGGGAAGCCCCTAGCATCACCTATGGGGGTATATCCATCGACCCAGTTGAGGGAGTCCTGGATTAGGGGGTATCCGGACAGCCGGATTATATCCTTTGGCCGAACTGTTGGACTATGAAGATACAAGATTGAAGACTTCGTCCCGTGTCCGGATGGGACTCTCCTTGGCGTGGAAGGCAAGCTTGGCAATATGGATATGTAGATCTCCTTCCTTGTAACCGACTCTGTGTAACCCTAGCCCCCTCCGGTGTCTATATAAACCGGAGGGTTTAGTCCGTAGGACCAACAAAAACAATCATACCATAGGCTAGCTTCTAGGGTTTAGCCTCTTCGATCTCGTGGTAGATCAACTCTTGTAATACTCATATCATCAAGATCAATCAAGCAGGAGTAGGGTTTTACCTCCATCGAGAGGGCCCGAACCTGGGTAAAAACATCGTGTCCCCCGTCTCCTGTTACCATCCGCATAGACGCACAGTTCGGGACCCCCTACCCGAGATCCGCCGGTTTAGACACCGACATTGGTGCTTTCATTGAGAGTTCCTCTGTGCCGTCATCGTCAGGCTTGATGGCTCCTTCGATCATCGATAGCAATGCAGTCCAGGGTGAGACTTTTCTCCCCGGATAGATCTTCGTATTCGGCGGCTTCGCACTGCGGGCCAACTCGCCTGGCCATCTGGAGGAGATCGAGAGTTACGCCCCTGGCCACCAGGTCAGGTTTGGAAGCTTAAACTACACGGCTGACATCCGTAGAGACTTCATCTTCGACAGATTTGAGCCCCTGCCAGGTGCACCGCACTGTCACGATGAGCATGATTTAGCTCTACCATCGGACAGTGTTCAGGAGACCGCACCGGCAACCGCTCCGACCCTCAATTCGGAGCCAATTGCGCCATCCATGGACGGGTGGATAGACCCCACCACGGAGGCCGCATTCTCAGCGGCGACCGAGCCGAGTATCGACCTTACCCTTCACGAGAGCCGTGGCGCCAAACTGCCGGATTCTTCCCCGGCCATGGACTCCGAACCGCCTACGCCCGTGCCTATCGAATCCGACCCGGCGCCGATCATGGAGTTCACCTCCGTGGATATCTTTCAGCACTCGCCCTTTGGTGACATACTGAACTCATTAAGGTCTCTCTCCTTGTCAGGAGAGTCCTGGCCAAACTATGTCCGGCAGGATTGGGATGCGGATGACGAAGAAATTCGCCACCCACCCACCACCCACTTAGTAGCCACTGTCGACAATTTGATCGACATGCTCGACTTCGACTCTAAAGACATCGACGGTATGGACGATGATGAAGGAGACGAATAAGAACCACTGCCCACAGGGCACTGGACAGCCACCTCATCATATGATATATATATTGTGGACACACCCAAAGAAGGCAATGGCGATGGGACAGCGGAGGATGACCCCTCCAAGAAGCAACCCAAGCACCGACGTCAGCGGCGCCGCTCTAAGTCTCGCCAAGGCAAAAGCGGTGATACCGGCACATGAGATAATAGCACTCCGGACAGTGCCAAAGATGACGACAATCCCGTCCAGCAAGATTTAGAACATGAGGATGGAGAAGCCAGCCCTCCCGAGAGAGCGGCAGATGGAGAGGCGGAGGATGGTAATTACATGCCTCCCTCCGAAGACGAGGCAAGCCTCTACAATGACGAATTTGTCGTGCCTGAGGATTCTGTCGAGCAAGAGCGCTTCAAGCGCCGGCTTATTGCCACGGCAAATAGCCTTAAGAAAAAGCAACAGCAGCTTCGAGCTGATCAAGATTTGCTAGCTGACAGATGGACTGAAGTCCTTGCGGCCGAGGAATATGAACTCGAACGCCCCTCCAAGAGTTACCCAAAGCGCAGGTTGCTACCCCGACTGGAGGAGGAAGCATTAAAACCTACATCTCCAGCGTATGACGTGGCTGATCGGCCACCTCGTGGCCGCGACAGAGAGGCATTTCAGCCAAAAGCTCAGCTCGCACCCCGACGCCACTCAAATAAAAATGTCAAGGCACAGGGAAACACGCTAGACCTGCGAGACATATTGGAGGACAAAGCAAAACACGCAAGATCAATCTACAGATCACGAGGGTGTGCCATTATGCGAGACAATAACCGTCACATCGGATACAGTAAAAGTAAATCCGGCCGGGCCGAACACAGCGGACAAGACTCATTTGAGCTGTGTTGCGATATAGCCCAGTACAGAGGCGCCGCACACCCCCTATGCTTCACAAACGAAGTAATGGATCACCAAATCCCAGAGGGTTTCAAACCCGTAAATATCGAATACGACGGTACAACAGATCCTGCGGTATGGATCGAGGACTTCCTCCTGCACATCCACATGGCCTGCGGTGACGATCTACACGCCATCAAATACCTCCCACTCAAACTCAAAGGACCAGCTCAGCATTGGCTCAACAGCCTGCCAGCAGAACCCATTGGCTGTTGGGAAGATCTGGAAGCCGCATTCCTCGACAACTTCTAGGGCACTTATGTGCGACCACCAGATGCCGATGACTTGAGCCACATAATTCAGCAGACAGAGGAATCGGCCAGGCAATTCTGGACACGGTTCCTGACAAAGAAAAATCAAATCGTCGACTGTTCGGATGCAGAGGCCCTAGCAGCTTTTAAGCACAACATCCGCGACGAGTGGCTCTCCCAGCACCTTGGCCAGGAAAAGCCGAAATCTATGGAAGCCCTCACAACACTCATGACCCGCTTTTGCGCGGGAGAGGACAGCTGGCTGGCTTGAAGCAATAACATATCAAAGAACCATGATATTTCAGATACCAAGGATAGCAATGGCAGGTCACGTCGCAACAAACACAAGCACCGCATCAACAGCGACAATACCGAGGATATGGCAGTCAATGCCGGATTCAGAAGCTCTAAACCCGGTCAGCGGAAAAAGCCATTCAAAAGAAGCACCCCGGGCCCGTCCAATTTGGACCATATACTCGATCGCTTGTGTCAAATACACGGCACCCCCGACAAGCCAGCCAACCACACCAACAGGGAATGTTGGGTGTTCAAGCAGGCCGGCAAGTTAAATACCGAAAACAAAGATAAGGGTTACATAGCAATGACGAGGAGGAGCCCCGACCGCCGAACACCGAAGGACAGAAGAGGTTCCCCCCACAAGTGCGGACGGTGAACATGATATACGCAACCCACATCCCCAAGAGGGAGCGGAAGCGTGCGCTAAGGGACATATATGCGTTGGAGCCAGTCGCCCCAAAGTTCAACCCATGGTCCTCCTGTCCGATCACTTTCGATCACAGGGACCACCCCACTAGTGTCCGTCATGGCGGATTCGCCGCACTGGGCCTAGACCCAATCATCGACGGATTTCACCTCACTCGAGTTCTTATGGACGGCGGCAGCAGCCTGAACCTGCTTTATCAGGACACAGTGCACAAAATGGGTATAGACCCCTCAAGGATCAAACCCACAAAAACGACCTTCAAAGGCGTCATACTAGGCGTAGAGGCCCATTGCACAGGCTCAGTCACACTGGAAGTGGTCTTTGGATCCCCGGATAACTTTCCAAGCGAGGACTTAATCTTCGATTTAGTCCCGTTCCGCAGTGGCTATCATGCACTGCTCGGGCGAACCGCATTTGCGAGATTCAATGCGGTACCGCATTATGCATACCTCAAGCTCAAGATGCCAGGATCTGGGGGGTCATCACAGTCAATGGAAACATAGAGCGCTCTCTCCGCACGGAAGAGCACACTGCGGCCCTCGCAGCAGAAGCACAAAGCGGCCTCTTCAGGCAATCCACCAGTTCGATGATTAAACACTCAAACACCGTCAAGCGTGCCCGGAGTAATCTGCAACAAGACCGCCTGGCACGTTCCGAGCTCGCATAGCAATGCGGCCCCCACCCCAGTCCCAGCCAAACAGTGACATCTGTGCCACGCGTACATAATTACGCATTGAAAATACCATGGGCATAAGTAGGGGGGCACGACTACGGCACGCCCCAAAACGCGGATCAACCACACTAGGGGCTTCCCGCTTTGTTATTTTTTCTCTCATTCAGGACTTTACTCTCTGGAAACCCCGTCCGACAGTACGATTGCCGGACACACGATACAACAACCAAGGAGGCAGAAAGCTACGTCGCACCATGGAACTCCCAGGTGGTCTCTGATAACGAGTGAAATACCTACTTTTAATACCATTCCTCAGCTTGCCCTTGGAGGGGACATGTCAAATAGTCCTACTTTTTGCTTATCGCACTACTTGTATCATTATGCTTCGATGCACCTTTTTGAATAAACAATGCATAGCACTAGACTACTACCGCATTCTCTATTCTTTTCTATATATATGTTCATTCATGACATTCAGCACCCGTACACTCTGGTACAGACAATACGCCAGGGGCTTAAGCGTACCCCATAATACGGCGTGAGAAGTCTGAACACTTTCGACAGTGCGGCACCCCGAACTTATAGCATTATATGCATCAACTCCGAATCATGTCTTGGGTCAATAGTTGGGTTTGCCCGGCTCCCATATTTTGGTACCTTACGTTCCGCTATATTGGCTAAGGTAGCACTGGGAGAACTTCTGCGATTGTGCCCCAGTTCATCTGGGCAAGCACCTCAGTAGAGAAAGCTAAAACTGACTGTCATGATAAGGCGAGAGCTGTTCGCTGTTCGAGAGGTCTCGAGTCCCTAAAGACTTATGTCGCTTAGGGCGAGGAGTCGGCTTTGTCCGGCTTAGGCGTGTATAGCGCCCCGAATTCGGCCTTCCGAATACTAGGGGCTTCGCCAAAATTTAAAATTGTAGACTTCTATGGCTAAGTGAGAGTGATAAAGCATTATAGTCCGATTGCCTTGTTTGTTGTGCTGAGCACCTCCCTCGAAGGACCCAACAATGGGAAAAAGAGTGCTCAGATTTATCATGAACACCCCAGCACTCGTGGCATGGGGGCAGAAGACGATGACTGGCCATCTCTCAGATTTGATAAACAACCGCACAGAAGGTAATATTTTAAATTCAAACAAGCGTTGCATAGCGCACATGAACAAGTTTTCATAATACAAGATCACACGAGCAAGTTCATTCAAAAATTACATCCTTCGCACACTCGTCCGCCACAAGACGGGCACCCTTCAGGACACCCTCATAATGCATTTCAGGGTGGCAATGCTCCTTGCCCTATGGCGGCCCCTCCTTCACTAGCTTCTCGGCGTCCATCTTGGCCTAGTGCACCTTCGCACGGGCAAAAGCCCGGCGTGCACCTTCGATGCAGATGGACCGCTTTATGACTTCCAGCCGTGGGCAGGCATCCACAAGCCGCCTCACCAGGCCAAAGTAGCTGTTGGGAAGGGAGTCACCAGGCCACATCCGGACTATAAGGCCCCTGATGGCCTGTTCAGCCGCCTTGTGCAGCTCGACCAGTTGCTTCAGCTGGTCGCTCACAGGCATCGGGTGTTCGGTCCCAGTATACTGAGACCAGAAAAACTTCTCCATCGAGCTTCCCTCCTCGGCCTGGTAGTACTTTCGGCATCCGACACGTTGTGGGGCAAATCTGCGAATGCTCCTGGAGAGCTCCAGACTCGGTTAAGTAACAAGTAATTTACTTTCACATGCATGCTTTGCATAATGAATGCCTTACCCGCCGCTATCTTCCTCATTGCCTCAATTTCTTGGAGGGCCTTTTGGGCTTCAGCCTTGGCATGCTTTGTGCTTTTAAGGGCCGCGGCAAGATCGGACTCTCGCATCTTCGAGTCAAGCTCCAAAGTGTCGTGCTTCTTCACGAGAGCCTGGAGCTCTTGCTGCACCTCGCCCACCGGTGCCTCTTGTTTCTCCCGCTCGGTGCGCTCCTCGGCTGCTTTGTTTTCGGCCTCGGACAATGCTCGCTTCAGGGTCGCCACTTCGGTCGTGGCCCCTGGCACATCCATGATGATCCTATCATTTTGCAACCACATCTTTTATATATATATATAGACAAGGTATTACTTACCTTTGTTCTCCTCGAGCTGCCTCTTGGCAAGGCCGAGTTCTTTCTCGAACCGCTCGAGGTTCTGCTTCAGTGTGGCGACCTCGGCAGTCAGTGCGGCAGAGGTCAGCAACGAAGCCTGCATACGCATATAGACATACTTGTATTAGACTCCTGCAGATATTATTTGATCCTCTATTTGGCTTTTCTTTGTGAACACCAAACTGAGCATCAGGGGCTACTGTCTATGCGGTAATATTTTCTATATTTTAAATACTTACCTCAAAGCCTGTTAGAAGGCTGGCACAGGCTTCAGTCAATCTGCTCTTGGTGGACTGAACCTTCTTGATCACCGCACTCATAATAGTGCGGTGCTCTTCGTCGATGAAAGCGCCGCGAAGCGCTCCCACCAAGTTGTCCGGTGCCTCTAGATAGACAGAGGTCACCGGCACGGGCGGCTTACCCCTCTTGGCAGGGGGCCGCCTGCCGGAGTCCGGAACCACTGGAGGTTCCGGCACGGTGTTCGGCTGAGGGCCGAACTTGGAGCCCTTGGGAGTCTTGCTCCCTTTGCGCCTGGAGTCCGGAAGGTCGCCTTGAGGCGCCTCCAGGACTATCTCCCCTCAGTTCCGTGCCCCTTGAGATAATACCTCGACATTGTCCGTAGGGCGAGGAGAGGAGGCGGTTGGAAGTGACTCGCTATTCATGTTCGACGAGTCCAAGGAACCGTCCGACGAGGATACGTCGATGCGGGCTCGGGGCGGACTGCATTATCATATTCGACGTTAGGAGAAGCAGTGCAATAAAAGTATGCTATGAGTTACTCTGGTATACGAATACTTACGACTTCGCCAGGGGCTTGGCCCTGAGTAACCACTCGTCTTCGTTGTCGGCGGCGGTGGTGGAACAGTCCGGAAGGAGAGTCCTTCCCTTCTTGGACCCTCCGGCCTCCCCGGTTGGGGCGGCCTTCCTTTTCCTGTCTCCCCCGGCTGGAGGGGGAGAACCGTCATCTTCCTCCTCCTCGTTTTCATGAGAGGAGTGCATCTCGGAGTTATCAGACGATGAGTCCGATACCACCTGGCACCGGGAACTCTTTCGGGTTCCCGTGGCCTTCTTCTTGATCTTCTTCTCCGGCACCTCATAAGGAGCCGGAGTCCGCATCTCCATCAGGAGAGCGTCTGTAGGGTCTTCGGGCAGAGGGGCCGGATAGTCAATCTGCTCCGATGTCTCCACCTAGTCCTGTCAAAGGCATGGGAGCTCAGACCCCGCACATGGTTAAACTATGGAAAATAAATACCCTATGAGGTGTACAGAACTTACCGGATTCGCAGGGCACGTCGCGCTTAGCCCGCGGTCCTCGGTAAGGGGAGGCAGGACCTCGGCGCCCTTGAACAACACCTTCCAGACGTCCTTATGCATCATGTCGAAGAGCTCACGTAGAGTCTGGTGCTGGGACGAGAAGAACTCCCATAAGTTGAAAGCCCGTCGTTGACACGGGAGGATCCGGCAGAAGAGCATGACCTGGACTATGTTGACAAGATTGAGTTTCTTGCCTATCATGTTCCGGATACACTTCTGCAGTCCGTCCAGCTCCAGTGATGAGCCCCAGGACAGGCCCTTCTCCTTCCAGGAAGTGAGCCGCGTGGGGATTCTGGATCGAAACTCGGGGGCCACCACCCAGTTGGTGTCGCACGGCTCGGTGATGTAGAACCACCCCGATTGCCACCGCTTTATGGTCTCCACGAAGGAGCCCTTGAGCCATGTAACGTTGGGCATTTTTCCCACCATGGCTCCGCCGCATTCCGCTTGTTGGCCGCCTACTACCTTCGGTTTGACATTGAAGGTCTTTAGCCACGGGCTGAAGTGGGGCCGGACGCGGAGGAAAGCCTCGCACACGACGATGAACGCCGAGATGTTGAGGATGAAATTCGGAGCTAGATCATGGAAGTCCAGCCCATAATAGAACATAAGGCCGCGGATGAATGGATGGAGGGGAAACCCCAGTCCGCGGACAAAGTGGGTGAGGAAAACCACCCTTTCGTAAGGTTCCGGGGTAGGGACGATCTGCCCCGCGGCTGGCAGCCGGTGAGCAATATTCGCAGCTAAGTATCCAGCCCCGCACAGCTTTTTGATGTCTCCCTCCGTAACGGAAGAGACCATCCACTTGGCTCCCACTCCGGACATGTTTGGAGAGGGTCGAGGAGAAGGATGTGGACTTGGGCGCTGGAGCTCGAGTGCGCGAGAATGGATGAGCAAGGAGGAAGAAGGCGTGGGTAGAAAAAGGTGAACCATTATCCCTTTATAAGGGCGGACGAAACTATGCGCCCCCACCAGCCTGGTAAAACTCGCTTATCCCCCAAGCGTCGTAATTGATGGCGCGGTTGGGTTACCCACGTCCGTATTGATGGGAATCCCGTAATAAGGGGACACGGTCTCTGCTTCGACAAGACATGCCAAGGAAACCGCCTCGCGAAACACGCTGAGGTTGGTTGTGAAAAACGATTCGAATGGTGACCTGGCTATGGTGTGATGTCACACTGCGGAATGCGTCGGCAGATTAGATTTGTGAAAATATTATTCTCTCTACGGTTGTATGTGGAACTTGTTTTGCATAGCCGGACACGATCCTCATGCTCAAAATCTTCTATGAAGTATTCGAAGGAGGAACCCGCCTTGCAATGCCGAAGACAATCCGCGCGCCGGACTCATCGTCATTGAAGCTTGGTTTAGGGGCTACTGAGGGAGTCCTGGATTAGGGTGTATCCAGATAGCCGGATTATATCCTTTGGCCGGACTGTTGGACTATGAAGATACAAGATTGAAGACTTCGTCCCGTGTCCGGATGGGACTCTCCTTGGCGTGGAAGGCAAGCTTGGCAATACGGATATGTAGATCTCCTTCCTTGTAACCGACTCTGTGTAACCCTAGCCCCCTCCGGTGTCTATATAAACCAGAGGGTTTAGTCCATAGGACCAACAACAACAATCATACCATAGGCTAGCTTCTAGGGTTTAGCCTCTTCGATCTCGTGGTAGATCAACTCTTGTAATACTCATATCATCAAGATCAATCAAGCAGGAGTAGGGTTTTACCTCCATCGAGAGGCCCGAACCTGGGTAAAAACATCATGTCCCCCGTCTCCTGTTACCATCCGGCTAGACGCACAGTTCGGGACCCCCTACCCGAGATCCGCCGGTTTTGACACCAGTCTTGGGTTTATCTGAGATGTTACAGCTAGTTGCGCGCCGGACTCGTCTAGCCGTGTTCGCGGTCTTGACGACCTATCGTTTATCCTGGTTGGAGAGGGTGTTCAGTGTTCGGCTGCTAAAGCTGCCACACGTTCTTCCGCACATAAGGAACGTTCTGTGTTTCCGCTAACTATGATGATGTCGTTCTTCCGAGTAATGTGTAACGAGCGAAGGCCGTTCTTCCGACTAGTGCTTGATAGCCACTTCGGAATGGAGTGATGTCAAAGGTTAACTTTTCACTTCGGAAGTTGTCGGGAGAACCGAATACAACCTCTAGTACTAGAGAGCCCGTGCAGTGGGCCTCTGAGCCTGGTATTATTCCTTTAAAGGTAGTATTGCTTTGGCTGATTCTTGTCAGGTCTATCCCCATTTTGTGGACTGTGTCCTGATATACCAGATTAATACTACTACCGCCGTCCATAAGGACTTGGGTGAGATGGTATCCGTCAATTATTGGCTCTAGTACCAAGGCAGCCAATCCTCCGTGTTGGATATTAGTCGGGTGATCCCTGCGATCAAAAGTGATCGGGTAGGCTGACCAAGGTTTGAACTTGGGGGTAGAGGGCTCCATGGCGCGTACGTCTCGGAGTGTGCGTTTGCTCCTCCTCTTTGTTACGTGAATCATGTTCACTATTTTGACCTCCGGTGGAAATTTTTTCTGTCCCCCAGTGTTCGGCTGGCGAGGCTCATCCTCGTCTTCGCCTGGTGTCTCCCTCCCCATGTGTTCAGTGTTTAGCTTGCCGGCCTGCATGAAGACCCAGCATTCTCTGTTGGTGTGATTTGCGGGTTTGTCAGAGGTGCCATGAATCTGACATAATCTGTCTAGAATCTTGTTTAGGCTGGACGGTCCATCTCTGCTACCTTTAAATGGCTTTTTCCATTAACCGGGTTGAGAGATCCTGAATGCGTCATTTACCGCCGTGTTGTCTGGGCTGTCTTCCTTGTTTCGACGCTTGCTTTATTGCGTCGTGGTTTTCCATTGCCATCCCTGACTACGGATGTGCCTGGGTCGCTGGTGCCGCTACGGGCCAGCCAACTATCCTCGCCCGCGCAAAAGCGGGTCATAAGGCTTGTTAAGGCTGCCATTGTCCTCGGTTTTTCCTGGCCGAGGTGTCTGGCAAGCCATTCGTCCCGGACACTGTGTTTGAAAGCCGCTAAGGCTTCGGCGTCCGGGAAGTCAACAATTTGGTTCTTCTTAGTGAGGAATATGTTCCAAAGCTTTCGGGCTGACTCTCCGAACTGTTGAATTATGTGACTTAAATCGTCTGCATTCAGAGGTCAGACATAGGTCCCTTGAAAATTAGCCCGAAAAGCATCTTCAAGCTCTTCCCAACTTCCATTTGAGTTCTCGGGGAGGCTCTTCAGCCAGTGCCTAGCTGGTCCTTTCAACTTGAGGGGTAAGTATTTAATGGCGTGGAGATCATCTCCGCGAGCCATGTGGATATGAAGGATAAAGTCCTCAATCCAGACCCCAGGGTCTGTCGTTCCGTCGTATGCCTCTATGTTCACGAGTTTGAATCCTTCTGGGAATTTGTGATCTAGAACCTCATCGGTGAAGCATAGGGGGTGTGCGGCACCTCTGTATTTGGATGTGTCATGGCATTCTGACGGTTGTAGTGTTCGGTTTTGATTCTGCGTCAGAGCGCGCTTCCTAGATCCATAGATGGACCTGGTCATACCGGCTTTTTGGTGCAAGTCCTCACGTAAATTGTGTGCCGACTTATGTGCGACATCGTTAGCCGCCCTATCGCGGCCACGGGGTGGTCAATCTGGCTGATCGGCCGTTTTATTTTTCGGCTTTATAGGTTCTAAGGCCTCGTCATCGAATTCGGGCAGTAGCTTGCGCTTTGGACAGCTCTTTGTGTGGCGGCTGCCCCCGTACTTTTCTTCAGTGTCGAGTACTTTGTTCCATCTACTGTTGAGTGTATTTTGCGCGGCCTTAAGCCTTTTATTTTGCTTCTTCAGACTCCTCGTGGTGGCGATAAGCCTTCTATGGAGGTCCTCTTGCTCCAAGTTCCTTTCAGGGATGATGTGTGCATCATCGTCCGGACTGTTTTCCTCTCCGGAGACAGGTTGATGAGCTTTACCTCGGCATCACCGTGATCGGACAGCGGCTCCGTGCTATGTTCATCGTCCGCTGGTTCATCCTGCTCTGTCGTTGGGTCCATGTGGTCGTCGTTTGCTTTGGAGTCGACCGAGGTATTATTCTTTCTTACGCTATTATCGCTATTTTTGCCGAGGCGGAGTTTGGAGCGGCACCTACGTCGTTGCTTTGGTTGCTTCTCGAGGGAATTATCCTCGACTGTATCCTTCCGTTCCTCGTCATTGTTTTCTTTGGGTGTATCCACCATGTATATATCGTGTGATGAAGTGGCTGTCCAGCGCCCTGTGGGCGGTGGTTCCTGTTCCTCTCGTGCATCGTCGTCCATACCGTCGATGTCTTCGGAGTCGAAATCAAGCATGTCAGTTAGGTCGTCGACAGTGGCTATTAAGTGGGTGGTGGGTGGGGAATGAATTTCTTCGTTGTCCGGTTCCCACTCAAGCCGGACATAGTTCGGCCGAGGGTCTCCTGATAAGGAGAGAGAGACCTCAATGAATTTAGCACGTCGCCCAAGGGTGAGTGCTGAAAGATATCCGCGGAGGTAAACTCCATGATCGGTGCCCGATTAGATTCGATAGGCACGGACGCAGGCGGTTCGGAGCCTGTGGCCGGGGACGAATCCAAGGGTCCGGCAACACAGGTCTCATAGGAGGTGGAGTCAGTATTCGGCTCTATCGCCGCTGGATGTGCAGCCTCCGTGGCGGGGTCCATCCAGTCGTCCTCGGACGGTATGATCTCCTCCGGATCGAGGGCCGGAGTAGCCACATGTATGATCTCCCGAACAACATCCGGCGGTAGAGCTAAGTCATACTCGTCGCGACTATGCGGCACACCTGACATGGGCTCGAATCCGTCGAAGAACAAGTCTCCTCGGATGTCGGCAATATAGTTCAAGCTTCCAAACCTGACCTGATGGACAGGGGCGTAGCTGTCGATCTTCTCCAGATGGCCAAGCGAGTTGGCCCGCAGTACGAAGCCGCCGAATACGAAGATATGTCCGGGGAGAAAAACCTCACCCTGGACCGCATCGTTGTCGATGATCGACGGGGCCATCAAGCCTTATGGTGACGACACAGTGGAACTCCCAATGAAAGCACCAATGTCGGTGTCAAAACCGGCGGATCTCGGGTAGGGGGTCCCAAACTGTGCGTCTAAGGCGGATGGTAATGATGACCCACAAGTATAGGGGATCTATCATAGTCCTTTCGATAAGTAAGAGTGTCGAACCCAATGAGGAGCAGAAGGAAATGATAAGCGGTTTTCAGCAAGGTATTCTCTGCAAGCACTGAAATAATAGGTAACAGATAGTTTTGTGATAGGATAATTTGTAACGAGCAACAAGTAACAAAAGTAAATAAAGTGCAGCAAGGTGGCCCAATCCTTTTTGTAGCAAAGGACAAGCCTGGACAACTCTTATATGATGTAAAGCGCTCCCGAGGACACATGGGAATATCGTCAAGCTAGTTTTCATCACGTTCATATGATTCGCGTTCGGTACTTTGATAATTTGGCATGTGGGTGGACCGGTGCTTGGGTATTGTTGTTACTTGGACAAGCATCCCACTTATGATTAACCTCTATTGCAAGCATCCGCAACTACAACAAAAGTATTAAGGTAAACCTAACCATAGCATGAAACATATGGATCCAAATCAGCCCCTTACGAAGCAACGCATAAACTAGGGTTTAAGCTTCTGTCACTCTAGCAACCCATCATCGACATATTACTTCCCAAATCCTTCCTCTAGGCCCAAATAATGGTGAAGTGTCATGTAGTCGACGTTCACATAACACCATTAGAGGAGAGACAACATACATCTCATCAAAATATCGAACGAATACCAAATTCACATGACTACTAATAGCAAGACTTCTCCCATGTCCTCAGGAACAAACGTAACTACTCACAAAGCATATTCATGTTCTTAATCAGAAGGGTATTAATATGCATATAGGATCTGAACATGTGATCTTCCACCAAATAAACCAACTAGCATCAACTACAAGGAGTAATTAACACTACTAGCAACCCACAGGTACCAATCCCAGGCTTGGAGACAAGAATTGGATACAAGAGATGAACTACGGTTTTGAGAGGAGATGGTGCTGGTGAAGATGTTGATGGAGATTGCCCTCTCCCGATGAGAGGAGCGTTGGTGATGATGATGGCGATGATTTCCCCCTCCTGTAGGGAAGTTTCCCCGGCAGAACAGCTCCGCTAGAGCCCTAGGTTGGTTCCGCCAAGGTTCCACCTCGTGGCAGCGGAGTCTCGTCAAGGAAGATGGATTATGATTTGTTTCTCATCGAAAGACTCCATATAGCAGAAGATGGCCACCAGGGGGCCCACGAGGTAGGGGGCGCGCCCAGGGGGTAGGGCGCGCCCCCCACCCTCGTGGGCAGGGTGTGGCCCCCCTGGTGAAGTTCTTGCGCTCAATATTTATTATATATTCTAAAATTGACTTCCGTGAAGTTTCAGGACTTTTGGAGCTGTGCAGAATAGGTCTCTAACATTTGCTCCTTTTCCAGCCCAGAATTCCAGCTGCCGGCATTCTCCCTCTTTATGTGAACCTTGTAAAATAAGAGAGAATAGGCATAAGTATTGTGACATAATGTGTAATAACAGCCCATAATGCAATAAATATCGATATAAAAGCATGATGCAAAATGGACGTATCAACTCCACCAAGCTTAGACCTTGCTTGTCCTCAAGCGAAAGCCGAAATCGAAAAATATGTCCACATGTTTAGAGATAGAGGTGTCGATAAAAATAAAATACGGACATGAGGGCATCATGATCATTCTTAGAACAACAACTTATATAATTATTGTCATATGATTTCTTATGCTAGAGTAATAATTCAATCACAATTTCAAGTATGAATCATAAACTTCGTTGAAAACTAACAAACTATAATCTCAGTCATTGGAGCAATTGCAATTTATCATAACATAGGAAAGAGTCAAAATAAGAGCTTTTCATCAAGTCCACATACTCAACTATCATATAGTATTTCACAATTGCTAACACTCACGCAATACTTATGGGTATGGAATTTTAATCGGACACAGAGAAAGATAGGGGCTTATAGTTTTGCCTGCCAGCGTTTTACCTCAAGGGTAATGTCAACAATAATAGTTCATGAAAACTCACATCCAATTAGCCATATATACCAGGATCCTTCCAACATGTTGTGCTTGCCAAAAGATAAAATATAAAAAGGAAAGGTGAAGATCACCATGACTCTTATATAAGGTAGGAAATGAAGGTAAAAGATAGGCCCTTCACAGAGGGAAGCAAAGGTTGTCATGCGCTTTTATGGTTGGATGCACAAAATCTTAATGCGAAAGAACGTCACTTTATATTGCCACTTGTGATATGGACCTTTATTATGTAGTATGTCGCTTTTATTTCTTCCATATCACATGATCGTATAAAGCTTATTTCCTCCACACCAATCAATCATACATATTTAGAGAGCAATTTTTTATTGCTTGCACCGATGACAACTTACTTGAAGGATCTTACTCAATCCATAGGTAGATATGGTGGACTCTCATGGCAAAACTGGTTTAAGGGTGTTTGGAAGCACAAGTAGTATCTCTACTTGGTGCAAAGAATTTGGCTAGCATGAGGGGAAAGGCAAGCTCAATCATGTTGGATGATCCAAGACAATATAATTTATCTCAGATGTAAGAAAACATAACCCATTACGTTGTCTTCCTTGTCCAACGTCAACTCTTTAGCATGTCATACTTTAATGAGTGCTCAGAATCATAAAATATATCCAAGATAGTATATTTATATGTAAAGACCTCTCTTTCGTTATTACTTCCTATTGATTGCAACGATGACCAAAACTATGTTTGTCAACTCTCAACAACTTTTATTCATCATACTCTTTCTATGTGAGCTCATTACTCTCCATAAGATCCATATGATCTCTTTTATTTCCTTTTATTCTTTCTCTTTTCTTTTATTCACTCAACATCTTGGCAAAATAATCAAGCCCTTGACTCAACACTAATCTTTATTATATATATAGCTCACGGACTCGATTACATAGAAGGGTCATAAAGCAAAACTCACAACTAGATCATACTAAAAAGCTTTATGCTACTAGATCAAGATATTATCAAAAGGATCGAACTAAGAAAATGGTAAAGGTAAAAGTGATGGTGATACGATACCGGGGCACTCCCCCAAGCTTGGCAGATGCCAAGGGGAGTGCCCATACCCATGTGATTATGTCTCCTTTGTTGGTGAACAAGGTGGAGTTGTTGGTGATGCATAGTCGCACATCGAGCGTAGGAGGTCTTCTAACTTGCGGATAATGCCTTTGAGTGCGATGATATGCTCCTTCAACAAAATATTTTCACATGTGAGATACTTATTTTGTATACGAGCTAACTCGATCATCTTGAAAGCTTCGATCTCAGTTGGGGTAAGAAGATTTTGATCAAGTTGAAGGATGTCTTCTGTCGCCGGAACTTGGTCCTCCGTGGTCTTCTTGATCCCTTCATCCTTGTTGATCTCCATGGGTTCTTCTCTCTTCAACTCTATCTTCATTAGCCAAGCGTCATTGCGCTCATTGTTGGAGGAGGAGGGAGACGGCATGATGCTTAGCTTTGACAACCCTGGCAGAAAACAGCTCGAAACAAGAACAATATATTTTTGCGTGATACGGTGGTCAAAACCTTCGGGAGGTTATATAATGAATTTTTCCGACCAAAATACGTGTCGTGTAAGAAAACGGAGTCCGGAGAGCACACGAGGTGCCCAAGAGGTAGGGGCGCGCCCTCCACCCTCGTGGAGCCCTCGTGTACATCCCGGACTGCCTCTTATTTTTCTATTTTTCTAAATATTCCAAAACGGAGAAATATTGCCATTAGAACTATTTTGGAGTCGGTTTACTTACCGTACCACATACCTATTCCTTTTCGGAGTCTGAAACATTTCGGAAAGTGTCCCTTATGTATTCCTCCGGGGTTACGGTTTCAATCACATCAGTTTCAACATTTATAGGATTACCTGAGATATAATGTTTAATTCTTTGACCGTTCACCACCTTCGGATTTGTGCCCTCGAAGTTGTTGATCTTTATGGCACCAGAACGATAGACCTCCTCGATAACGTAAGGACCTTCCCATTTAGAGAGAAATTTTCCTGCAAAAAATCTTAAACGAGAGTTGTATAGCAATACATAATCACCTACATTAAACTCACGCTTTTGTATTCTTTTGTCATGCCATCTTTTAACCTTTTCTTTAAATAATTTGGCATTCTCATAGGCTTGGGTTATCCATTCATCAAGTGAGCTAATGTCAAATAACCTCTTCTCACCGGCAAGTTTGAAATCATAATTGAGCTCTTTAATACCCAGTAAGCCTTATGTTCTAGTTCGAGAGGTAAGTGACATGCTTTTCCATAAACCATTTTATACGGAGACATACCCATAGGATTTTTATATGCACTTCTATAAGCCCATAATGCATCATCAAGTTTCTTGGACCAATTCTTTCTAGATCTATTAACAGTCTTTTGCAAAATTAATTTGAGTTCTCTATTACTCAATTCTACTTGACCACTATACTGTGGGTGATAATGAGATGCAATTCTATGATTAACATCATATTTAGCAAGCATTTTATTGAAAGCACCATGAATAAAATGTGAACCACCATCATCATTAAATATCTAGGGACTCCAAACCTCGGAAAAATAACTTCTTTAAGCATCTTAATAGAGGTGTTATGATCAGCACTACTAGTTGGAATAGCTTCTACCCACTTAGTAACGTAATCAACAGCAACTAAAATATGTGTATATCCATTAGAGGCAGGAAAAGGTCCCATATAATCAAAGCCCCAAACATCAAATGGTTCAATAACAAGTGAATAATTCATAGGCATTTCTTGACGTCTACTAATATTACCAATTCTTTGACATCCATCACAAGACAAGACAAACTTATGGGCATCCTTGAAGAGAGTAGGCCAATAAAAACCGGATTGCAATACCTTGTGTGCATTTCTATCTCCAGCATGGTGTCCTCCGTAAGCCTCGGAGTGACACTTGCGTAGGATCTGTTCCTGTTCATGCTCAGGTACACAACGTCTAATAACACCATCTACTCCTTCTTTATAGAGATGTGGGTCATCCCAAAAGTAATGTCTCAAATCATAGAAGAACTTTTTCTTTTGCTGGTATGTAAAGCTAGGTGGTATAAATTTAGCAACGATGTAATTAGCATAATCAGCATACCCATGGAGCAGTATGAGAAGCATTTATGACATTTAATTGTTCATCAAGAAAGCTATCATCAATAGGTAGTGGGTCATCAAGAACATTTTCTAACCTAGACAAGTTGTCTGCAACGGGGTTCTCAGCTCCCTTTCTATCAATAATAGGCAAATCAAATTCTTGTAGCAAGAGAACCCATCTAATAAGTCTAGGTTTAGCATCTTTCTTTTTCATAAGATATTTAATAGCAGCATGATCAGTGTGAATAGTTACTTTAGAATCAACAATATAAGGTCTGAACTTATCACAAGCAAATACAACTGCTAAGAATTCTTTTTCAGTAGTAGCATAATTTGTCTGAGCATTGTCTAGAGTTTTACTAGCATATTGAATAACATTTAATTTCTTATCAACTCTTTGCCCTAGAACAGCACCTACAACATAATCACTAGCATCACACATAATTTCAAAGGGTAAATTCCAATCAGGTGGCTGAACAATAGGTGCAGAGATCAATGCTTTCTTAAGTATTTCAAATGCTTCTACGCAATCATCATCAAAAACAAATGGTATATCTTTTTGTAATAAATTAGTGAGGGGCCGAGAAATTTTTGAGAAGTCCTTAATGAACCTCCTATAAAAACCGGCATGACCAAGGAAACTTCTTATACATTTGATGTCCTTGGGACATGGCATCTTTTCAATAGCATCAACCTTGGCTTTATCAACTTCTATACCTCTTTCAGAGACTTTATGCCCCAAGACAATACCTTCATTAACCATAAAGTGGCACTTTTCCCAATTCAAGACAAGATTAGTTTCTTCACATCTCTGCAAAACTCGATCAAGGTTGCATAAGCAATCATCAAAAGAGGATCCATAGATGGAAAAGTCATCCATGAAAACCTCACAAATCTTTTCACAAAAGTCAGAGAATATAGCCATCATACATCTTTGAAAGGTAGCATGTGCATTACAGAAACCAAAAGGCATACGTCTATAAGCAAAAGTACCAAAAGGGCAAGTAAAAGTAGTCTTTGATTGATCATTGGCTGACACAGGTATTTGAGAGAAACCAGAATAACCATCTAGAAAGCAAAAATGTGTATGTTTGGATAATCTTTCTAGCATTTGATCGATAAAAGGTAAGGGGTAATGATCTTTTTTAGTAGCTTTGTTTAATTTGTGGAAATCAATTACCATCCTATAACCTATAATAATTCTTTGCGGGATCAACTCATCTTTATCATTAGGAACAACAGTAATACCTCCCTTCTTAGGGACACAATGGACAGGACTTACCCACTGACTATCAGCGACGGGATAAATTATACCTGCATCAAGAAGCTTTAGTATTTCCTTTCTTACCACTTCCTTCATCTTAGGATTCAGCCGTCGTTGATGATCACGAACTGGTTTGGCATCTTCCTCCAAATTTATTTTGTGTTGACACAGAGTGGGACTAATGCCCTTAAGATCATCAAGAGTATATCCAATAGCAGCTCGGTGCTTCTTTAGAGTTTTCAATAATCTCTCTTCTTCATGCTCTGAAAGGTTAGCACTAATAATAACAGGATATATCTTTTTCTCATCAAGATAAGCATATTTAAGAGTATCAGGTAACGGTTTAAGCTCAAACACGGGATCACCCTTGGGTGGAGGAGGATCCCCTAGGATTTCAACAGGCAAATTGTGTTTCAGGATGGGTTCCTGTTTAAAGAATACTTCATCTATTTCCCTTCTTTCATTCATAAACATATCATTTTCATGGTCTAGCAAATATTGTTCTAAAGGATCACTAGGAGGTACGGCAATAGAAGCAAGACCAATAATTTCATCTTTACTAGGCAATTCCTCTACACGGTGTTGTCTATGAAATTTGGAGAAATTAAATTCATGAGACATATCATCTAAACTAATAGTAACAACATCCTTTTTGCAATCTATCTTAGCATTAACTGTGTTCAAGAAGGGTCTACCAAATATAATGGGACAAAAGCTATCTTGTGGGGAACCAAGAACAAGAAAATCAGCAGGATATTTAGTTTTCCCACACAAGACTTCAACATCTCTGACAATCCCCATTGGTGAAATAGTATCTCTATTGGAAAGTTTAATTGTGTCATCAATATCTTCTATCTCAGCAGGTGCAATATCATGCATAATTTCTTTGTATAAGTCGTAAGGTATTGCACTAGCACTAGCACCCATATCACATAAGCCATGATAACAATGATCTCCTATTTTAACAGAAATAACAGGCATGCCTACCACAGGTCTGTTTTTATCTTTAGCGCAAGGTTTAGCAATTCTAGCAGTCTCATCAAGGAAATGAATAACATGCCCATCAATATTATCAGACAAGAGATCTTTAACAATAGCAATATCAGGTTCAACTTTAATTTGCTCAGGAGGTGTATAAGTTTTAATATTGTTTTTACGAACCACAGTTGAAGCTTTAGCGTGATCTTTTATCCTAACAAGAAAAGGTGGTTTCTCAACATAAGAAGTAGGAACAATAGGATCATTATAAGTGATGGTCTTTTCTTCAACTTTAATAGGTGCAGCTACTTTTACTTCTATGGGAGGATGATATTTAAACCACTTCTCCCTAGGGATATCAACATGAGTAGCAAAAGATTCACAGAAAGAAGCTACTATCTCAGAGTCAAGTCCATATTTAGTGCTAAATTTACGAAAACATTGGTATCCATAAAAGATTTAACACAATCAAACTTAGGTGTCATACCCGACTCCTTACCTTCGTCGAGGTCCCAATCTTCATATTTGCGTTTAATTCTTCCCAATAAATCCCATTTGAATTCAATAGTCTTTGTCATAAAAGAGCCAGCACAAGAAGTATCGAGCATGGTGCGATTGTTATCAGAAAGCCGAGCATATAAATTTTGAATAATCATTTCTCTTGAGAGCTCATGATTGGGGCATAAATATAACATTGATTTAAGCCTCCCCCAAGCTTGAGCGATGCTTTCTCCTTCACGAGGCCAGAAATTATATATATAATTGCGATCACAATAAACAAGATGCATAGGATAAAACTTCTGATGAAATTCCAATTTCAATCGTTTGTAGTTCCATGACCCCATATCATCACATAGCCTATACCATGTCAATGCATCTTCCTTCATAGATAAAGGGAAGACCTTCTTCTTAATAACATCTCCAGGTACACCTGCAAGCTTAAATAATCCACAAACTTCATCCACATATATTAGGTGCTCATCAGGATGCGTTGTTCCGTCTCCTGCAAAAGGATTAGCTAGCAGTTTTTCTATCATACCCGAAGGAATTTCAAAGCAGACATTTTCAATATCAGTAGGTTCAGTAGGTTGAGGAGCAACTCTTTGCTCTACTGGTCGCGGTGAAGATACCCCGAACAAGCCCCTCACAGGATTACTTTCCATAGTAACAAGTGACAGTAAATTTCAGCACACTATATAAATTTTTCCTTACCAAATTCCACCTACCAAAGGCGCTTCACTCCCTGGCAACGGCGCCAGAAAAGAGTCTTGATGACCCACAAGTATAGGGGATCTATCGTAGTCCTTTTGATAAGTAAGAGTGTCGAACCCAACAAGGAGCAGAAGGAAATGATAAGCGGTTTTCAGCAAGGTATTCTCTGCAAGCACTGAAATAATAGGTAACAGATAATTTTGTGGTAGGATAATTTGTAACGAGTAACAAGTAACAAAAGTAAATAAAGTGCAGCAAGGTGGCCCAATCCTTTTTGTAGCAAAGGACAAGCCTGGACAAACTCTTATATGATGTAAAGCGCTCCCGAGGACACATTGGAATATCGTCAAGCTAGTTTTCATCATGTTCATATGATTCGCGTTCGGTACTTTGATAATTTGGCGTGTGGGTGGACCGGTGCTTGGGTACTGTCGTTACTTGGACAAGCATCCCACTCATGATTAACCTCTATTGCAAGCATCCGCAACTACAACAAAAGTATTAAGGTAAACCTAACCATAGCATGAAACATATGGATCCAAATCAGCCCCTTACGAAGCAACGCATAAACTAGGGTTTAAGCTTCTGTCACTCTAGCAACCCATCATCTACTTATTACTTCCCAATGCCTTCCTCTAAGCCCAAATAATGGTGAAGTGTCATGTAGTCGACGTTCACATAACACCACTAGAGGAGAGACAACATACATCTCATCAAAATATCGAACGAATACCAAATTCACATGACTACTAATAGCAAGACTTCTCCCATGTCCTCAGGAACAAACGTAACTACTCACAAAGCATATTCATGTTCATAATCAGAGGGGTATTAATATGCATATAGGATCTGAACATATGATCTTCCACCAAATAAACCAACTAGCATCAACTACAAGGAGTAATTAACACTACTAGCATCCCACAGGTACCAATCCCAGGCTTGGAGACAAGAATTGGATACAAGAGATGAACTAGGGTTTTGAGAGGAGATGGTGTTGGTGAAGATGTTGATGGAGATTGCCCTCTCCCGATGAGAGGAGCGTTGGTGATGATGATGGCGATGATTTCCCCCTCCCGGAGGGAAGTTTCCCCGGCAAAACTTCTCCGCCAGAGCCCTAGATTGGTTTCGCCTCGTGGCGGCGCAGTCTCGTCAGGGAAAATGGCTTATGATTTTTTTTCTCATCGAAAGACTCCATGTAGCGGAAGATGGCCACCGAAGGGCCACCAGGGGGCCCACGAGGTAGGGGGCACACCCAGGGGGGTAGGGCGCGCCCCCCACCCTCGTGGGCAGGGTGTGGCCCCCCTGGTGAACTTCTTGCGCTCAATATTTATTATATATTCTGAAATTGACTTCCGTGAAGTTTCAGGACTTTTGGAGCTGTGCAGAATAGGTCTCTAACATTTGCTCCTTTTCCAGCCCAGAATTCCAGCTGCCAGCATTCTCCCTCTTTATGTGAACCTTGTAAAATAAGAGAGAAGAGGCATAAGTATTGTGACATAATGTGTAATAACATCCCATAATGCAATAAATAATTAAATATCGATATAAAAGCATGATGCAAAATGGACGTATCGGGTAACAGGAGGCGGGGGACACAATGTTTACCCAGGTTCGGGCCCTCTTGATGGAGGTAATATCCTACGTCCTGCTTGATTGATCTTGATGATATGAGTATTACAAGAGTTGATTTACCACGAGATCGTAGAGGCTAAACCCTAGAAGCTAGCCTATGATTATGATTATTGTTGTCCTACGGACTAAATCCTCCGGTTTATATAGACACCGGAGGGGCTAGGGTTACACAGAGTTGGTTACAAGGGAGGAGATCTACATATCCGAATTGCCAAGCTTGCCTTCCACGCAAAGGATAGTCCCATCCGGATACGGGACGAAGTCTTCAATCTTGTATCTTCATAGTCCAACAGTCCGGCCAAAGTATATAGTCCGGCTGTCCGAGGACCCCCTAATCCAGGACTCCCTCAGCTGTCGTGATGGCCACGCCTCCCGTGCTCGTCGTATCCGCCTCGATCCGGCCTGGAACCGGCCCCGGCGAACCCCCTCGTCCCGGATCCGGGTTGTCCCCACCGCATCGGCCTACCTCCGATGCCCTTCGCTCGGCCGCGCCGCCACCTGCTCGCCGGAGCACCAGAGTCGCCACCGCCTCGCTCGATCGGGAGGTCCCCGATCCGCACCTGCCCGTTGACCGTGCGTGGGCCCCGCGTCCGGCCCATCTACAGCAAGGCCCAGTTTGCCCCGGCCCAGTGGCCACGCTGGTGAGCACCCGCTTGCAAACCCTCGCCCCTGGGCACTGTGTAATATGATGCGCCCACTATTCTGGCCCATGTTGTTTTTTTCCCTGAACGAATTTGTCTAATTATCCTGTGCACTGCAGTTTTGCAGAAAAGCCCTCCAACATCATGCATTTAATAACTTACCAACCGTGCATCATATTAAAATAAGTTATATATGTAAAATGCTTAGAATTTTGTGTGGATTAATAATTTCCAACTTTCATCCATCTTTAAAATGTTTAAATTGCTATTTGTGTTTATTTTACTTAATTGCATGCTAAAATGCTTTATTTCATAACTAAAAACCGTAGCTCGGATTTAAATACTTTATATGTAAATGGGGTAGAAAAATGCCCAGTTTAACATGGTGGCATCACTTTGCATGTTTAATAACTCTAAAATATGGTTTAGGGCAGAACAGTACCAAATTCATAATATGCATATGAGGTTTTTCCGGACTTGTTGCGTGTTGTTCCGGCCTCATTTAAACTTGCCTAGTTAGATAGTTTTATTATGCTTTATCTCTTGCCATGTTTAATAACATTTAACCTTGTTGGGTACATAAACGGGAGAGAGCTAAATAAGTCATGTATTGAGCTTCACTTAACTTGTAGTTTTGCTTGTGCACTTTGCCATGTCATGCCTCATTAAACCGGACATGCATCATACTTGGTTGTGCATCATGCCATGTTTATGTGATGGTTGTTTACTATGTTGCTTGCTTCTTTCTGGGTTGCTACTCTCGTTAGCTTCGGTTTCGTTCCGGAGTTGTGAGGATTCGTTCGACTACGTCCGTTTGTATTCTTCATGGACTCATTCTTCTTCCTTGCGGGATCTCAGGCAAGATGACCATACCCTCGAAATCACTTCTATCTTTCCTTGCTAGTTGTTCATTCTATCGCTATGTCACTCTACCTACCACTTGTTATATCATGCCTCCCATATTGCAATGACAAGCCTCTAACCCACCTTCCTAGCAAACCGTTGTTTGGCTATGTTACCACTTTTGCTTAGCCCCTCTTATAGCGTTGCTAGTTGCAGGTGAAGTTGAAGTTTTGTTCCATATTGGAACATAGATATGTTGAGATATCATGATATCTCTTATATTTTAATTAATGCATCTATATACTTGGTAAAGGGTGGAATGCTCGGCCTTATGCCTGGTGTTTTGTTCCACTCTTGCCGCCCTAGTTTCCGTCATACCGATGTTATGTTCCTTGATTTTGTGTTCCTTACGCGGTTGGGTGTTATGGGAACCCCTTGACAGTTCGCTTTGAATAAAACTCCTCTAGCAAGGCCCAACCTTGGTTTTATATTTGCCTAACAACCTATTACCCTTCCCTTGGGTCGGCCAACCCGAGGGTCATCTTTATTTTAACCCCCCCCCCTCCTCGGGCCAGTGCTTCTCTAAGTGTTGGTCCGAACTAGAGCCTCTTGCAGCGCCACCTCGGGGAAACTTGAGGTTTGGTTTTAGTTGTATGGATTGCTCACCCGGTGTTGCCCTGACAACGACATATGTGCAGCTCTATCAGGATTGTCGGCACATCGGGCGGCTTTGCTGGTCTTGTTTTACCATTGTTGAAATGTCTTGTAACCGGGATTCCGAGACTAATCGGGTCTTTCCGGGAGAAGGAATATCCTTCGTTGACCGTGAGAGCTTGTGATGGGCTAAGTTGGGACACCCCTGCAGGGTATAAACTTTCGAGAGTCGTGCCGGTTATGTGGCAGATGTGATTTGTTAATGTCCGGTTGTAGAGAACTTGACACTTGACTTATTTAAAATGCATCAACCGCGTGTGTAGCCATGATGGTCTCTGTTCGGCGGAGTCTGGGAAGTGAACACGGTTTTGTGTTATGCTTGAACGTAAGTAGTTTCAGGATCACTTCTTGATCACTTCTAGCTTCTCGACCGTTGCGTTGTTTCTCTTCTCGCTCTTATTTGCATACGTTAGCCACCATATATGCTTAGTGCTTACTACAGCTCTACCTCACTACCCTTTCCTACCCATAAGCTTAAACAGTCTTGATCTCGCGGGTGTGAGATTGCTGAGTCCTTGTGACTCACAGATACTTCCAAATAGTTGCAGGTGTCGATGATACCAGTGCAGGTGACGCAAACGAGCTCAAGTGGGAGCTCGATGAAGATCTTGATCGTTGTTATGTGTCTTTTCCGGATGATCAGTAGTGGTGCCCGGTTGGGACGATCGGGGATCTAGTATTTGGGGTTGTCTTTTTTTATTTTGGTTCCGTAGTCAGACCTTGATTGTATTCTAGATGATGTATGTTTAACTTGTTATTTGTGTGAAGTGGCGATTGTAAGCCAACTCTTTATCCCATTCTTATTCAGTACATGGGATTGTGTGAACATTACCCCACTTGCGACTAAACCACCATGCGGTTATGCCTCTAAGTCGTGCCTCGACACGTGAGAGATATAGCCGCATCGTGGGCGTTACAGTGCTGCTCTTTGTCAACCTCATTATTTTCCTGCAAGTTAATTTGGTAAGTGTAGATTTCATCATTTTATTTTCCCAATTATTGCATCAAAGGTTTTCTTCATGGTGTACATTTTTTTTCTTCATTTTTCTGTGAGGGCTGCAAAAGATTTTTTTTCCCAAGGCGTTTGCAATTCACTCTCGGTCATTGATCACTTATGCATTATCATATAAATTAACTAGGCAGGACCAATGAATAGGATGCACATCATTATAGATCATACTAAGTAAAATGCATTCTAACCTCATACTTCTTATTTGATGTAGAGTCCCACCAGAACATTCACGAATCACTAATTCTATGACCTTAATACTATCATTGCATTTATCACCATTATTGTAAGTTTTTATGTTAGATCTATACTATACTAACCTTAATCATTGAGATGCTCTTCGGATTCACAATTTTCGCATTGCAATGGGTATGAACTATGAAGCATATATCATGGATGAATCATTGTTCACAACCATTCTTTTCTCTTCTCATCACTAATAACCAATCTTGGTAGACTCATGTCTCTCTTGTCGTCTGTTAGAAATTTTGTCTGCTTAAGAATAGTCATCTCGAAAGACATGGTTAGAAGAATTTTTATTTTTATTTCAAATAAAAGCAATAAGATAAGTAGAAACCATGTGCCTGTATCGCACACGATGAACCGAGCTGAAATGTGTGTGGAGCCCCCATTATCACACCCGATTAGATATGCAGAACAGTGTGCTTGACGTCGCCCATGATTTGCACAAGGACGCTCGCACAGGGACGCTCGGCTGATGGCGGATCTGACCGCGGTTGTTGCTCCTGGCCTTGGAGGCACGCATTGTTCCCCTCCTGGGTGGCGTGCGGCAACGAGCAACGTTGGGTAGAGCTGGCTCGCACAGCTTGGAGCGCGTCTAGGTTGGTGCTGGGGTGGCGGTTCCTTGCTACATAGGCGGGGCTCCTCTGGTAGCGGAGGATGTCTGTCGGCGAGCCGGTTCAGAAGGCCGACTTGTCCGCGCTGGTTTATGCTTCCGCGTTGTGCTCTCCCGACTTGTGGTTCGGTCGTGGTGTCGGTCTGGGTTGAGCTCGCTTGCACGGCTGTGCCATTGGCGGATCGGCATTGATCGCCATGGGCATGGCGGCGTGCAAACTCACCTAGGCCATGGCCAGAGGTCTAGGGTCGAGACTTGCTTGATGGTGGCCGTCGACAGCCATCGGGTTGTGTGCCCCCGTCCAGCGGGACCGGTTGCTTCATTGTTTTATCTTGGAACTTTTTCTATGCTCAACAAACATTATCACATGTTCCAACCCACAATTTGGCAATTTCCAGGATTGCTATACTTATATCATTTAGTGCATTTCCAGGCATTTAGTGAATATAATTCGAATTTGAATTGTGACTGCATGAAAAAAATGGCAAAATTGGATTGAAAAATACTATCGGTATTCTTTAGTATGTGCGTAGGCTTTATTTAAGGTAAGAAAATGAATTCAAACATCTGGGTGCCAAGACTCAACCCCGGACATGAAGCTTATCGATTTTTAATTTATAGAAAAAGCGAAACAGAATCTAAAAAACATGAAACCTGACAGGGTATCATCATATGGCATAAATATTCAAGGTAAAACTTTGATAAGGTTTTGCGAAAGCTATGACATATACTGCATGGAAATCGGACCAGCTTGGAGAAAGAATTTATGTTTCGAGAGGGAATGGCCAAATTTGAAGGTGAAGTGTCGGTTGATTCATCATTTGACCTTAAAATAAATCTAAGTGCACGCCATCACAATTTGACCTTCTTCGAGGTTTGTTTGCTATACTTAAGTCATAGAGTGAATTTCCAGGCATTTAGTAAATATGTTTTAAATTAAACTGCTTGTACATGAAGCTTGTTGATCTATAGTCTATTGGTGGTCTTTAGTCTATGTGCCAATTTTTTCATACAAAGAAGTTTCGAAAGAGAAACAAAGCAGCTCCGATAGTATGAACTCTCTTTAATTAGTATAAGCACTACAAAGAATTTGAAAGATGATCAGCTCTCATCATTTACATGTCCTACTAGTACTAGCTACATATGTTGTGTTATCGGGTCGAGACAACAAAGCTAGTTTACACGTTGATAAAAGGCGCGCCGGTGATGATCTCGGTGGCCGCGAGCGCGACGAGTCCGAGCATGGCGAAGCGGCCGTTCCAGAGCTCCGCGTTGGCGTTCATGATGGCGCCGGCTCTGCCCTCGGCGCTCTCGCCCTGGAGTAGTGGCACCAGCGACGCCACGGTTAGCACTGCCACGGAGTAGGCGAACCACGCCTGCCCGGTGCCACTGCCGAGCTGCGAGAGGAGCCCATCGCCACGTCCTGCCTCCACCGCAAGCGCCGTCACGAAGCCTACCATGGCAAGGCGCCCGTTGATACGCTCTGGCGCAGGGCCGCTGAACGCCAGCGCGTCCCAGATCGAGGTGCTCGTCTTGGGTTTGTTTGGCGGTGGTGTGCTCGGGCCCTCGGTTTGTGCCCTGACGACGAGGGCGCGTCGGCCCAGCGCTGGCAGAGACCGGGCGCCGAAGCGACCAGCCGAGCCCCGCGGCAGGACGGCGGCACCGGCGAAGGAACTCATGGTCACCATGGTTGCCATTAATTAGCCGTGGATGGAAGGCGCAGAAGGAAGCTACAGATGCTGCAACAGGCAAAGATGGTTGCTAGTACAGTTCTGATTGTTGTTGTGTCGCTGAGTGTTTGATGATGTATTGTTCCGAGAGAGTGGGCACAATTTATAGGCCGTGCTCCGCGACGGCCAACCCGCGACGAGCTGCGCGCGGTGGCCACGGCGATGCCCACGTCGCGAACTGCTCCCGGCCATGAATTACCTTCTCTACGTGGAGCGAGGCAGCGACTACGCGGACGTGGAGGCCACCGTGCGGAGGGCTCCAGGAAACGCCAAACAGACAGACAAGTTGCGAAGGAGGACTCCAGAATGGACAAGAAGCTTGTATCGACGCTCAGCACTATGTGATGTGATTCGGGTTTTGTTTCTAGCTCAAGCTAACAAAAGCACTAGAGAGATCTCCGTGGCGGCCGCAGGAAGGCAGCATGTACACTTTATTCTTTTTTAGTGTGGGTATGTAAACTTTATTCTTGCCGGTAAAGTGGTAACTATTTTTTCTTTTTATGAAAGGGATCTCCCGACTTGTTAACAAGACGACCACATAGTGATAGTGCTTTCAAAAAAAAACAAGACGACCACATAGGACACGTTTGGTTGGTCGCATTAGCCTCAGCCAGGTTCGTGCAGGAAGAAAAAGACCCGTTTGGTTACCCACATTCACTATTGGGCCTGCATAGCACGAAGAATAATGCACCTTTGGGCCTGCATTCCTGGGAACGCTCAAATCGGCCGTTTTTCTTTAGCCAGGCCCGAGCGATGCAACCCTAGGCACGCGGGCGTGAGCAGTTGCACGCATGGGTACGGTCCCGAGACGTCGCGTTGTTTCGAGATGCGTCGTCATAAATTACCCTCACCTCCCCCTCCTCACCACTCTCTCCCCTCTTCCCCACTCACACCAGCGGCGGCAACGGCGGCGACCACCTGAGCTCTACTGCGAATCGATCGAAGACGGCGGCAGCAACCACCGGAACGACTTTAGACCTCCACCGGAGCGTATCGGCCATGGCGGTAAGACCTCGTCGTCTCTGTATATTCACTGCTTTCAACTCGGGCTAGATTTGATTAGAGCACGCCATTGAAGAGGTAGGGGGGATTGAACACATCGGGGGAGGGGGGAGGATTCGATTAGAGCACATCAATCGATTCTGCATCTACGACTCATAGGTTATTTTTCGATTACATCGGGGGTGGGGATTGGATTATCTAGCCGCGGTGACCCTGGAGTCGCGTCGAGCGGCGGGGGAGCGTAATCATCTTCTTTTCTTCCTCATCGTCTTCGTCAAGAACGATGGGTCTTGCACGGTCGCCTGTCGCCGGCGCCCTGGCCACCATCTGCACATCGTCGTTATCGGACTTCAGCGAACCGAACGTACTACTCCAGTACGCTGCGGCACGCTAGTCTTGAGGCGCCTTGTACTGACTGTACTTGGCCCATCTTGCCCGCTGTCGACCGTCGCCGGAGTTTGCCTGATTCATGGCCCAACACAGGTTGTCCGCTAACATCGCGCCCTCGGCTGGGTCGGGAACCAGTGTCTTCAGCTCGTCCGGCGTAGCCTTCTTGAGCACAACATCGGCCTCCTTGTGCATGTCATCGCAGCTGCTGAAGTTCGAGCACACTTCCATGGTTTGCTCGAACTTCTTGCGGTCACCGAGCGAGCACCAAAGGAAGAAGGCCCTCCATCCAATGCCCCAGGGGAAAGGGTTGGGGTTGGAGTTGGAGTTCATGGCGAGGGAGAGGCTATGAAACAGAGAGGTGGAAGAGGAGAGGTGGTGAAACAGAGAGGATTTGAGTGCGATGCTGGGTTAGTGGGGTGGGTTAATATAGAAGAGCTAGGCCGATATGAATGAATGCTAATAGTTGAACTGCGTGTTGTAGGCAACCAATCAAACAACAAGCCTTTCGATTTAGCACATTCAGGCTAGAGGCGACGTAGGAACCCAATCAACATGCAGATATTGGTTTTTAGCCTGTATATGATCAGCCAGGTCCAACTGGAACAAATATGCAAAGTAGCAAAAAAGGTACAGGTAACCAAACACGCCCTAAGTGTATGTGGTAAGCAAGCACAAAACAAACAATGTCAAGACTTGTTAACAAGACAATTAGAGGTTTATCTGGCTGAAGGAAATCATTAGGCATTGTGCCAAATATGATATCAGAGTGTTGATCACTCAAGTGTTTTTTGGTCTCAAGGTGTTGAATAAGATGCAATGTCTGCAAACTCGCAATCCGCCGCTCCACCGATGGCTATCTTTTGCCACAATCAAACACCTCAGTCATCACCACCACGAGTCTTTTGGATTTTCATCAAAGAATCACCGTCGCTTTTCCCTTTTGGACACTGGTTCTATCATCATTGTAACGACATATAAAGTGGATGATGTCAAATAGCTCCTGCGGAAATTCCCTCATAGAAGCACACTTTGTTGTTTGTCTTCCAAATGTCCCATATCACCGAAACCACTCCAACCGTTGTGATTCTCCGAGAGAAGTACACATGAATGCATAGAATGAATCTCACCCATTCCAATCTCGTCCCCATGTCGCTCCAACGAGCGACTCGGGCGCCAACCCTAGCGTGTCGCTCCTCCGCTTCCCTCTCCTCCCCCCCCCCTTGCGCTGCCGGGTGAAGCCTGTGTGGCTGCGGTGGTGGCGGGGCGTCTCCTCCCGCATGCATGTCTTTTCGGGTAGCGGGGGCCTCAAGCACGTGGGGGCGCGGTCCTGGCCTGGTGGCCAACGACGGCGTGGTGGCTAAGCGCATGTGTGTGGACACGACGACAATGCGATGGCATCATGGAGGTGTGGGTGGAGTGGCTCACACACAAGGACGCTAGGGTGGCGGCGGATCTGGTTGCGGCCATTGCTCCCGGCCTTGGAGGCATGCATTGTTCCCCTCGTGGGCGGCGTGCGGCGTACGGCAGCGGGCAGTGTTGGGTAGGACTGGCTCGCGTGGCTTGGAGTGCGTCTAGCGTGGTGCTGGGGCGACGGTTCTTTGGTGCACAGGCGGGGCTTTGGTGGTGGATGACGTCCGTCGATGAGCATGTTCAGAATGCCGAGTTGTCCACGCTGGTTCGTGCCTCCGCATTGTGCTCTCCTGACATGTGTTTCGGTCGTGGTGTCGGTCTGAGTTGAGCTCCCTTGCGCGGCTGTGCTGTTGGTGGATTGGAGTCGATGGCCATGGGCATGGCGGCGTGCAAGCTTGCCTAGGCCAAGGCTAGAGGGCTAGGGCCGGGGCTTGCTCGACGGTGGCCGTCGACAACCGTTGGGTTGTGTCCTCCCGTCCACCGGGATCGGTTGCTCCATTGTTTTATCTTGACATTTTTTTTCTATGCTTAACGTACATCATCACATGTTCCAAGCCACAATTTGGCATTTTTTTTCAGGGTTCCATTGCTATATTTATATCATTTAGTGCATTTCGGGCATTTAGTGAATATAATTGAAAGGGGGATGTGCTGCAAGGCGATTAAGTTGGGTAACGCCAGGGTTTTCCCAGTCACGACGTTGTAAAACGACGGCCAGTGAATTGTAATACGACTCACTATAGGGCGAATTCAAACATCTGGGTGCCAAGACCCAACCCCGCACATGGAGCTTATCAATTTTTAATTTATAGAAAAAAGTCAAACAAGATCTAAAAAACATCAACATGCGAGGTAAAAATTTGAGAAGGTTTTGCAAAAGTTATGACTTATACTGCTTGGAAATCGCTTGGAGAAAGAATTTAAGTTTCGAGAGGGAATGGACCATGTTTGAAGGTGAAGTGCCGGTTGATTCATCGTTTGACCTTAAAAGAAATCTAAACATACACCATCACAATTTGACCTTGTTCGAGGTTTGTTTACTATGTTTAAGAGTGAATATCTAGGCATTTAGTTAATATAATTTAAATTTAAACTACAAGTATATGAAGCTTATTGATGTTTATATATTGGTGGTCTTTAGTCTGTTCTGGCCAACATGGAGCTTGTTGATATTTTGAGAACCAGATTATTTTTAATAATTCTATCGAATGCAAACCAAGTGTGAAAAGAATGCATTTTGATTCTTTTAAAAAAAAGTGGAGGTTGGGGCTCGAACGTCTCCTCACATGTTAAACAAACAAAAAAATAAAAAAATCCAACACTTCTAAAAAAAGTGGCCCAACTAGGACTCAAACCTAACACCTCTACTTCCTCTAATTCCCTTGCTACAACTACTGAACTACACTATGCCATTTCTTGTGTCTATATTGCAACGCTACACATATTGTAGTTAATACAAATACACATAGGAAACAAGCAGACGATCTGTGTGCTGAATGACCATTGGTGGAGGTAAAGAAAAACTCAGCAAAGCACCTGAGACACGTGGCAATTACAATTTCTATCGTCTAGCCGCCAAATACTTTATTTTGCCGAATATCCTCGTTTGATACTCGGCAAAGCTTTCGTGAAGGGTGTATGTTAAACATCCTTTACCGAAGGCAACACTAGGTTACGATTTTTTCTGAAGGGTGTATGCGGAACATGTAAAGACTTTGTCAAGTTGAAAATGAATTCAAACAAAGAAGCAAATTTCAGTACATAAAAAGAAGAGCTCGAACGAGAAACAAAGCAGCTCCGGTAGTATGAACCGTCTTTAATTAGTACTATAAGCACTACAAAAAATATGAGGATGATCAATTCTCATCATTTACATGTCCTAGGTACAGGTTGTGTTATCTGGTCCACGACAAAGCTAGTTTTAGACGCCGATGAAGGGCGTCCCTGTGTGTGGCTGGAGTGCCTCACACAGGGACGCTCGACTGGCGGCGGTTCTAACTGCGGTCGTTGATCCTGGCCTTTGAGGCACGCATTGTTCCCCTCCTGGGCGGCGTGCGGCAGCAGCGCACATTGTTCCCCTATTGGGTGGCGTGCGGCAGCGGGCAGCGTTCGGTAGGACTGGCTCGTGTGGCTTGGAGCGCGTCCGGCGTGGTGTTGGGGCGAGGATTCCTTGTTGCACATGCGAGGCTCCTCTGTTGGTGGATGACGTCTGCCGACGAGCATGTTTAGAAGGCCGATTTGTCCGCGCTAGTTTGTGCCTCCGTGTTGTGCTCTGCTGACCTGCGGTTCGGTCGTGGTGTCGGTCTGAGTTGAGCTCCCTTGCACGGCTATGCCGTTGGCGGATCGGTGTCAATGGCCATGAGCAGTGGCAGAGCTTGAAGCAAAAGGTTGGGTGGGCCAGGCTAACCAAGCTACAGAAGATTACCCATGGTTTGACGTTTCATGGCCTAAAACTGAATGTACAGTAAAGAGAATCATGCTGAGCTGGGCGGGCTAGGGCACGTGTTGGCCCTCACGTAGCTCCGCCACTGGCCATGAGTATGGCGGTGTCCAAGGTAGCCTAGGCCGTGGCTAGAGGTCTAGGGCCGGGGCTTGCTCGGCGTGGCCGTCGACATCCATTGGGTTGTGTCCCTTCCCGTCCATCGGGACCGGTTGTTTCATTGTTTCATGTTGAAACTTTTCCTATGCTTAACATACATCATCACATGTTCCAAGCCACAATTTAGCATTTTTCAGGATTCAATTGCTATATTTATATCATTTAGTGCATATTTCAGGCATTTAGTGAACATATTTCAAATTTGAATTGTATAAGTGCAAGAAAAAGTTGGCAAAATTAGATTGATTTTTTTACTAATTTTATTCTTTAGTATGTGCATAGGCTTTACTCAAGAAACGAAAATGAATTCAAACATCTAGGTGCCACAACTCAAACCCAGACATGGAGCTTTAATTTATAGAAAAAAGCCAAGCAAAATCTAAAAAACATGAAACCTGACATGGTATCAATATGCGAGGTAAACATTTGAGAAGGTTTTGCAAAAGTTATGACATGTACTGCTTGGAAATCGTACCAGCTTAGAGAAAGAATTTAAATTTCGAGAGGGAATGGGCCAGGTTTAAAGGTGAAGTGCCGGTTGATTCAACGTTTGACCTTAAAAAAAATCTAAACATACACCATCACAATTTGACCTTCTCCGAGGTTCGTTTGCTATATTTAAATTTAAGTCATAGAGTGAATTTCTAGGCATTTAGTTGATATAATTTAAATTTAAACCGAGGGTACATGAAGCTTATTGATGTTTGTATATTGGTGGTCTTTAGTTTGTTCAGGCCAACATGGAGCTCGTTGATATTTTGAGAAAGGGATTATTTTTTAATAATTCTATCAAATGCAAACCAAGTGTGAAAAACTGCATTCTGATTCTAAAAAAAAGTGGAGGTTGGGGCTCGAACCTCTACTTCCTCGCATGTTAAACAAACAAAATAAATTGAAAAATAAAATTGAAAAAATAACCCAACAAAAAAAGTGGCACAACCAGGACTCAAACCTAACGCCTTCACTTCCTCTAATCCCCTGCTACAACTACTGAACTACACTATGCCATTTCTTGTGTCCATATTGCAACACTATACGTATTGTACTTAATAAAAGTACACATAGGAAACAAGCACACGATCTGTGTGCTGAATGACCATTGGTGAAGGTAAAGAAAAACTCAGCAAAGCAGCTGAGACGCGACATGTTGCTAGTACCATTTTCATCGTCAAACACTTCATTTTGCCGAATACCCTCGTTTGATACTACCTCTGTCCCGGTTTATTGGTATCCTCGTATTTTGTGTCAAATTTTGACCGTAGATTTAATAAAAAAATATCCTTAAAAACAATTTAGTAGGAGTAGTTTAGTTTAGTCGTAGTTGTTGATCAAGAAATAACTTTCGACGAGGAATATCCTTAAAAATATGGCTAGTGATGAGTTGGCGGGGGTATGCACAACAATCTTATAGCAAAGGTTTGTCGTACACACGACAATGTGATTTTTTTTTTGAAAATAGAGGTAAACCCCCGGCCTCTGCATCATGATGATGCATGCGGCCCTTTTATTAAAAATTCAGAAAGTATCCTCAAAAGGTCTTACAACTCGCAAACGGAGCAAAATCAAAGCACATAAATCTGACAAA
Source organism: Triticum urartu (assembly GCF_003073215.2). Taxonomy (NCBI): domain Eukaryota; kingdom Viridiplantae; phylum Streptophyta; class Magnoliopsida; order Poales; family Poaceae; genus Triticum; species Triticum urartu. Next base: position 415,215,080 of record NC_053026.1, on the reverse strand, counting down.
ATAAAAAGGGCCTAAAAACAACCGATATGGTGATAATAAGGACAAGCACTCTAGCCCTGTATCTTGTTATGCGAACGCCATCCGAACCGGTTGAATATAGCCCGAGCCATCATTTCCCATTGGTTGCACCCAGTAACCAAAGGCTCCCTGGAGTTCATAGGAGTGAGTAAGGACCACGTACGGATCTAAGCTGTAGCTCTGAAGATAACCTGCAAAAAAGTTAAGTTGTGTTGTCTGTTAAAAATCATATCATTTCTGCAGTTCCATATAGCCCATAGTAACGCACATATTCAAATCCGAATACGAGCTGCTGTAATCTGTGCAACCCCAGCTAACCACGTCCCAAACAAAGACGCAATATCTACTGGGGGATTAATATTAAAAGATATATGAATCGTTCTCTAAAGTAACTTGGCAAGTGGGCAATCAATGAATAAATGTTGTATTGTCTCATCCTGAGCACAAAAACAACACCGCGAGTTGCCTACCCATCGCCTCTTAAGTAAGTTGTCCTTTGTGAATAGTACTTGCTTGTGGACAAACCACATAAAAATTTTAATCCGCAAAGGAACCTTAACCTTCCATATATTAAGTGACCTTGAGAGGGGGCCAGAATTAATCAAATCCGTATAAAAGGATTTCACCGTAAATATCCCATTTTTAGTTAACTTCCATTGTGTAGAGTTCGGCACGTCGGAGAGTCAAACTTCAATCAATCTCCGAACCAAGTGCATCTAGGCTGTCCATCTCGCACCCACTAACGTACGTCTGAACTGGATATTCAAGGGAATAGTTTGAAGGACGATACCTACGTAATCTTCCTTACGTTGCACAATATTGTAAAGGGTAGGATATTGTAAGGCCAAAGGTGTCTCTCCTAACCATGTATCCTCCCAAAATCTTGTTGACATTCCGTTGCCAACCAAGAATTTGACCCTACGAAAGAACATATCCTTCGTTCTCATAAGTCCCTTCCAGAACGGTGAATCAGTTGGTCTGATGGTAGTCTGGGCTAGCGTTTTCGAGTGCAAATACTTATTTCGCAGGATTTGAGACCACATGCCCTCCGGCTCTGTCCCTAACCTGTACAAGTGATACAACAATGTTTTTCAAATAGATTCATCTGGCTTGTGGAGTGCTACCTACGTCCTATGAGAAGGTCATAAGACAGTCGTCCAGAGTGGTGCTCGGTGCACGGAATACTAGTGTTGCCACCTCCGTGGTCCTATGATTTATGACTAGTCTGAGACTACGATTCTCAAGCTCCTGTCGAGACTTGCTCCATCAAGGGGGGGGGGGGCTCCTCTTGAGTTTATTCAGGTGGGGGTGAATGAGTTACATGCCCATGAGTGTCTCATATAGTCTAGGGATCCTTGACATTATGCTACCCTTGAGAAGAGATTTTTAGGGGTCCTTGAGAAGAGGAGGTGGGAGGGTAGAATTTGGTAAATTTTTGTCCTTTGGCCCATATGCCCCTAGTTTGGCCTAAATGTGGGTTGTAGCCCATTAAGAGATAATCCTTAAACTATCTGAAGTTTTCTTTGCTCCTTTGACTTTTTTATGTGTTCTTTGTCCTTTGACTCCTTGACCATGAAGATTTGCTTAGGCCTTCGTTGACCGAGGTGGCTTGCTTTGACCCATGGGACTTGCTTGGACTATTGTTGACCTCCTTGACTTGTATTGATCAGCGTTGGCCTTTGTTGACCGCCCATGTGGTACGCCATGTAGAACAGGGGTGGGACATTGAATACAGTCGAAGCAATTACCACAACAAGAGGAGTGGACACACACACACGCGCGCGCGCTTGCGCACACACGCACGCACGCACGCACGCACCCACACACACGCACACGTATACGCACTTGCAATGGCAATCCCAGTGCCCGCCTCCCTCGTGCCGGCCTTGTCATGCTGGAGCTCGCCCGCCCGCCATCGTTGCCTTGGAGCATGCGCCCAACCCCTTAATCTTAGACTTTGATTTTGAATGGTAGGAGGAGGAAGACGTGAAGGAAATATGCCCTAGAGGCAATAATAAAGTTGTTATTTATATTTCCTTATATCATGATAAATGTTTATTATTCATGCTAGAATTGTATTAACCGGAAACTTAGTACATGTGTGAATACATAGACAAACAAAGTGTCCCTAGTATACCTCTACTTGACTAACTCGTTAATCAAAGATGGTTAAGTTTCCTAACCATAGACATGTGTTGTCATTTGATGAACGGGATCACATCATTAGAGAATGATGTGATGGACAAGACCCATCCGTTAGCTTAGCACTATGATCGTTTAGTTTATTGCTATTGCTTTCTTCATGACTTATACATGTTCCTCAGACTATGAGATTATGCAACTCTGGAATACCAGAGGAACACTTAGTGTGCTATCAAACGTCACAACGTAACTTGGTGATTATAAAGATGCTCTACAGGTGTCTCCGATGGTGTTTGTTGAGCTAGCATAGATCGAGATTAGGATTTTTCACTCCGTGTATCGGAGAGGTATCTCTGGGCCCTCTCGGTAATGCACATCACTATAAGCCTTACAAGCATTGTAATTAATGAGTTAGTTGCAAGACGATGCATTACGGAACGAGTAAAGAGACTTGCCGATAACGAGATTGAACTAGGTATAAGGAACCGACGATCGAATCTCGGGCAAGTAACATACCGATGACAAAGGTAACAACGTATGTTGTTATGCGGTTTGACCGATAAAGATCTTCGTAGAATATGTAGGAGCCAATATGAGCATCCAGGTTCCGCTATTGGTTATTGACCGGAGATGTGTCTCGGTCATGTCTACATGGTTCTCGAACCCGTAGGGTCCGCACGCTTAACGTTTGATGATGATTTGTATTATGAGTTATGTGATTTGATGTACCGAAGGTTGTTTGGAGTCCCGAATGAGATCATGGACATGACGAGAAGTCTCGAAATGGTTGAGACGTAAAGATCGATATATTGGAAGGCTATATTCGGACATCGGAAAGGTTCCGAGTGATTCAGGTATTTTTCGAAGTATCGGAGAGTTACGGGAATTCACCGGGAAAGTAGTGGGCCTTAATGGGCCATACCGGAAAGGAGAGAAGGGCCTCAAGGGGTGGCCGCGCGCCCCCCATGGCAAGTCCGAATTGCACTAGGGAGGGGGCGGCGCCCCCCCCCCTCTCTTTCCTTCTCCCTCTCCTACTCCTTCCCTCTCTCCTCTCTTGAAAAAGGAAGGGGACTCCAACTAGGATTGGGAACCCTAGTTGGACTCCCCCTATAGGCGCGCCCCTCCTAGGCCGGTCTCCTCTTCCTACCCCCTTTATATACGTGGGCAGGGGGCACCCATAGACACACAAGTTGATTTCTTAGCAGTGTGCGGTGCCCCTCTTCACAGATTTCCACCTCGGTCATATTGTCGTAGTGCTTAGGCGAAGCCCTGCGTCGGTAACTTCATCATCACCGTCAACACGCCATTGTGCTGACGAAACTCTCCCTCAGCCTTAGTTGGATCTAGAGTTCGAGGAACGTCACTGAGCTGAATGTGTGCAGATCGCGGAGGTGCCATGCGTTCGGTGCTTGATCGGTTGGATCGCGAAGATGTTCAACTACATCAACCGCGTTACTAAACGCTTCCGCTTTCGGTCTACGAGGGTACGTGAACACACTCTCCCCGCTCGTTGCTATGCTTTTCCTAGATAGATCTTGCGTGATCGTAGGAATTTTTTTGAAATACTACGTTCCCCAACAAGACGACCATGTGCTCTCGTCGACGGCAACCTCGACGGATTCTAGGCGCTACGTGATGCATGCTATGACGATTTCGCGAAGCAGCAGTGTGCCCACGAGTGTGCCGAGTTGGTCAATGCCACCCCCCGTAGCATCGAATGCGTAGAGTGTGAGGCCCATGCAGTTGCGGAAGCAGCTGTTTGGCCTGATCGCATCCTCACTCCCACCATTTTGTCACCGTAGTCGGAGGGATTGGATGATTTGCCCCACTTTATAAGGGGTTGGATGATTTGCCTCAGGGTTGTTTTGATGACCAGTAGCTTCGGCCCCACCCGGCAGCCTCTCAACGGGCAAATTATCAAATGGAGAAGTAAAGTGGGGTAAAAGATCCAATTTCTCCCGTGGTCGAGGCTATCGCGGGACACGAAGCCGGCATGGTGCAGTCAATGGAAGTGGTGGACTTGGATGTTGGCCACATGGAAGCCGCACACGCGTTCTTAGTTAGTGATGAAGCAAAAGACGATGCCTAGCTAGCTATATAATTCTGAGATTTTATCTTATAAATTAAGTAATTCCATTGTTGAAATACTATGTTTAGCAACATTAAAAAGGAAGTACTATTTTTGAATTAACCATGTGAACAACTTCACACACAATTATTATTGAAGAATTGCCTGTGATTGTACAAATCACAAGACACGGTGACGACAGATAAACGTGTGCCCGAATTGCACATGATGTTCCGAGATGAAATGTGTGTGAGGCGTCCCATCATCACACTTGATTAGATATGCAGAACTGTGTGCTCGATGTCGCCCATGATTTGCTTTTGACAACCGTATGGGATGATGCCAGTCGTCGCACACGCTTCGTGCAAGCAAAACATGTGTAACACAACGCACACGGTTTCATTATGCAAATTATGTGTGATGGGTCAAACATCGCACACTATCCTTTTCTTTGAAGCCCCAAGCTGCTTGTTCATCCGCTCAATTTCATCCCTATGTGTAACCTCGAGCCAGAAGCGTGCATTTGGAGTAGTTGATTTTTTTAATGTAATCTTATGTTGCTCAGTATAGGTGCAAGTACAAGTTAGAGATGTGCAACTTTGCTTTAATGTGTACTCCCTCTTATAAACTAGTAATATAAGATGTTTTAGAACGCTTAGGAAGTATTTTCCATGTCCGAATTGTAAAACTACATGTCTTAACATGTTATTTGTGATAAAATTTCAAATGTAATAAACGTGGTAGAAAGAGGAATTCATGTCAAACATACATGGAGTGAGAAAAAAGATAGATGAATCTTCTTTAATTAGCAAGTACTATATATACTTACAAAGAATACATGCCCTACTAGGTAAGTCCAGGTTGTGTTATCCGGTGGACAACAATGCTAGTTTATTCTACACGTTGATGAAGGGCGCGCCGGTGATGATCTCGGTGGCCGCCAGAGCGACGAGGCCAAGCATGGCGAAGCGTCCGTTCCAGAGCTCCGCGTTGGCGTTCATGATGGCGCCGGCTCTGCTCTCGGCGCTCTCACCCTGGAGCAACGGAACCAACGACGCCATGGACAGCACCGCCACGGTGTAGGCGAACCACGCCTGCCCAGTGCCACTGCCAAGCTGCGAGAGGAGCCCATCGCCTCGGCCTGCCTCCACCGCGAGCGCCGTCATGAAGCCCACCATGGCTAGCCGCCCGTTGATGCGCTCTGGCGCAGGGCCGCTGAAGGCCATCGCGTCCCAGATCGAGGTGCTCGCCTGTGTCAAGAACAAATATCAGAAACGTGCCACTGGACTGAGATTAGCTACGACGCCATGCTGCCTACTCCCTCTGTTTCTAAATATAAGTTTTTCTAAAGATTCCAACAAATAACTACATACAAAGCAAAATGAGTAAATTACGCTTTAAAATATGTCTATATACATCCGTATGTTGTAGTTTATTTGAAATGTCTTAAAAAATTTATATTTAGAAACGAAGGGAGTATATGGCATGCATACCTTGGGTTTGTTTGGCGGTGGTGCACTCGGGCCCTCGGTTTGTGCCCTGACGACGAGGGCACGTCGGTCCTGCGCTGGCAGAGACCGGGCGCCTAAGCCACCAGCCGAGCCTCGCGGCAGGACGGCGGCACCGACGAAGGAACTCATGGTCATCATGGTTGCCATTAGACAGCCGTGTAAGGTGCACGAAGGAGATGCTGCAACAAGCGATGAACCGGCTAGATGATTGCTAGTTGCTGTTTGTTGTGTCGCTGAGTGTGTGTTGGTGTATTGTTCGGAGCGAGTGGGCGCAATTTATAGGCCGTGCTCCACGAGAGCCAACCCGTGACGAGCTGGGCGTGGTGGCCGCGACGGTGCCCACGTCGCGAGCGGCTCTCGGCCGTGAATTTACCCTCTACGTGGAGAGCACGCGGACGTGGAGGCCACCGTGCATTGGCCGGAGGGCTTCCTGTCAAACACGGGCCAGTAGCTTCTGTCATTATTTTCCCCCTGTATAAACTTTCTCACGTCAATCCTTTTTTTTTTCGGGGCGGGGACTTACCCACGTGAACTAATCAAAAAACACTTTGAAGACACGGTGAAACATGATTATGTTACTATTGAGATTCAGACAAATTGACAATTCAAAAGAAATGAATCCAACGTTACTTTACTACCGAAATAGAAATCCTTTCCTCGCAAAAAAATAAATTAGAAATCCTTTTATTTTCATCTATCAAAGTGCATACAAGTCGTTGAAGTACCTGGAAGGTTTGATTAAAATTGTCAAGGAACCATTTATTTCTACAGTATCTGATTAGGCAATAGTAAATAGTAAGGTGAACAAAAATCAGATATACTAGGTAAAGGCCCAAAATTTTCTCGAATAGGAATTCTAGGATTAGATTATTTTATCACATTTGGATGTTTTTTATTTTTGAATAAATCAATTCGAGCGCAGTTTAATGCCAAAAAAATCATCAAAGATTGGTATTCTTTATTTTGATTCAGTAAGGTGCTAATAGCTTCTTCATGTTGGCTAAGTGATTCACTCTCCGCCGTGGAATAAAGGGACTGATATTGGTAGAATTCTTAGAGTTGACTTGCTATTAGCATGAGAAGTAAAATTGACAAGTCAAACTTGGGAGTGAGGCGTTTTGGCTCCCAGGAGCATCTGCACCTGCGCTGAATAAAAAAAATCAAAAAATACTAGAAAAATTCATGATGTGCATGATGTCCGGTCCAATTTTTCAGAGTAGCTCTCGACAAAAAAGACAAATTTAGGGTCTGTTAAATAGTGTACTGTTTGTATACTGTTCTGACCCAATTTATCTTTTTTTGCTGAGAGCTACTCAAATGTCGAAATGCTCTGAAATTTGAAGCGCACCTCACGCACCAAATTATCTACCATGCACACAAAAATTGGATTTTTTTGAATTTTTTTATGAATTATTTCTTAACCGGGTGCAAATGAGTCCGGGCTCAGAATTGGATATTCGCAAACTTGGGGCTTATGTTCTTCTTGCAAAAGATCATGCGGGAAAAGTGTTGCTAAATTTCTTCCTTCATCCATATCATATGCGGTTGTAGGGAAAACAGAAACAAAATAATTTTCCTTGCTCCTGATTTTTTTTCCTGTTGAATGTTGACCGATTTTTTTTCTCTTCTTTTGATTCCTTTGAATCTATTTTTTTGTCTTTCTAGAGGTATCAAACAACCACCTAATATTTTATCTATCTCCTCAAGAATATGAATATTTCCATAAAATACTATGAGTTTCGTATGGCTTTCTTTTCTCTTCACTCGGACCAGTCTACCTAGTAGACTTCTCGTATTTTTGCTCTAGGTTGTGTATCCACTCCAATTATACTATTGTCAATTGTCAAGAAACTTTGGGAATGAAGATCTTGCCCAGATATACAGTTCTTGAAGAACGAATAGAAAAAGGTCAAATTGTTTTTGCACCTTAGACTAAATTCTTTTGTTCCTCGGTGCTCAATCAAACATTGTTTTTATGATGGAATCTTTCGATGGGCTATCATATTCGTTCTCCAAGTTTTCCTCTGAATCCATTTTGTATTTACAATAACATTATGCAATAAGAAAAAAAAATAGTATTTCTACGCAAAACACCAACAAAAGGGGATTTCAATATTAATCCAGGATACAAGTTTTTTCTATTGTTCATGATGATATTGTACTGGAATGACGAAACGATTTCTTTGCTTTCGGCAACAAACCCGAATTATCCTGAAAAATAGAAGGATATATAAAATTCAAATGGTCGTATTAATTGCTAAATCATAGTGTGCATGAAATGTACTAGTTAATTGTAAGATCAAGTTTGTGCAAGTGCTACAATAGCAAAGTGAAGTTTAAGACTCGCCTCTGAATTTTTGGACGCGGGATGAGCCAAGCATCCTACAAGTGACTATCGAGCATTTTTATCGAATCCAACCGTATAATATCATTTCTGATATCGACAAGGTACCTTTGTACGCCTATTACATCCCAACCCAGCTCTCATTTTTAAGAAGATTTTGGATGACAAACAATTCAGCTCCTGGTAACATATGAACGAGCAATTTTAACATCTTAGGTGGTAAGCGTAAAAAGAGGAGGTAAGAGCGACGTTAAAACTACTCATGATCGAGTATCTTTAATTAGTAGTACTACAAAGAATACGAGGATGATCAGTTCTCATCATTTACATGTCCTACTAGCTAAGTACAGGTTGTGCTATCTGGTCGACAACAAAGTTGTTTACGTTTAGTCTACACGTTGATGAAGGGCGCGCCCGTGATGATCTCGGTGGCCGCAAGAGCGACGAGGCCGAGCATGGCGAAGCGGCCGTTCCAGAGCTCCGCGTTGGCGTTCATGATGGCGCCGGCTGTGCTCTCAGCACTCTCGCCCTGGAGCAACGGCACCAAGGACGCCATGGACAGCACCGCCACAGTGTAGGCGAACCACGCCTGCCCGGTGCCGCTGCCGAGTTGCGAGAGGAGCCCGTCGCCGCGGCCTGCCTCCACCGCGAGCGCCGTCACGAAGCCCACCATGGCAAGCCGTCCGTTGATGCGCTCCGGCGCAGGGCCGCTGAACACCATCGCGTCCCAGATCGAGGTGCTCGCCTGTGCCAGGAACAAATATCAGAAACTTTGCCACTGGACTGAGTTTAGCTACGGCGCCGTGCTGCCGATATGGCATGGCATGCATACCTTGGGTTTGTTTGGCGGTGGTGCGCTCGGGCCCTCGGTTTGTGCCCTGACGACAAGGGCGCGTCGGCCCAGCGCTGGCAGAGAGCGGGCGCCGAAGCGGCCAGCTGAGCCACGAGGCAGGACGGCGGCACCGGCGAAGGAGCTCATGGCCATCATAGTCGCCATTAGGCAGCCGCGGAAGGTGCACGAAGGACGCAAGAAGATGCTGCGACAAGCGATGAACCGACAAGATGATTGCTAGCTGCTGTTTGATTTCTCGCCGAGTGTTTGTTGCTGTATTGTTCGGAGTAAGTGGCCACAATTTATAGGCCGTCCTACGGGTAAGCCAACCCGTGACGAGCTGGGCGCGGTGGCCGCGACGGTGCCCACGTCGTGAGCGGCTCTCGGCCGTGAATTTACCCTCTACGTGGAGCGACGCAGTGAGCACGCGGACGTGGAGACGGAGGGCTTCTTTCATAACCCGCCAAAATATCGAGGACTCCAGCACGGGCCAGAAGCTTGTGTCGACGCTCAGTGGTTCGGGCTTTGTCTCATTATTACTCTCACATGCAAACTAATCTTTTTTGTAAACTTTCTCACGTAAACTAACAAAAAAGCATTTTCGAGACACAGGCGGAACATGATTATGTTACTATCGAAAATTCGAAATTTGGACAAAGTCGCAATTATATATTTAAAAGAGATGGATCCAACATTACGTTATTATCAAAATTAGAAATCCTTTTATTTTCAACATCTATTAAAGTGTATATAAGTCCTTGATGTACCTGGAAGATTTGTTTCAAATTGTCAAGGAACAATTTCTTTCTACAGGATCTGATTAGGTAATACTCTCTTCGACCCATATTAATTGCCGTTGACTTAGTACAACTTTAACCGAAAGGAGTAGTAAATGGTAAGATGAAGCAAAATAGAGGCATTCTAGGATTAGATTCTTTTTTATCACATTGGGATGTTTCCTGTTCTTGAATAAACTAATTCGAGGGCAGTTTTTTTAGCATAAGTACAGACACAAGCGCTCATATACACGCGCATATACTCACCCCTATGAACGCACGCACGCACACCCTACCTCTATGAGCACCTCCGAAAGACCGAGCCAGCATATCATCTTGAGATTTACGAAGTTACCGTAGGCGCCTCGTCGTCGACGGGAACGTCTCCTCCCACTGAAAGCGCATCGCCGGAAATTCTGAAATAAATCCAGGAATACTGCGAGCACCAGGATTTGAACCCTGGTGGGTTGGGGATACCACTGTCCACCTAACCAACTCAACCACAGGTTGATTCACAATTCGAGGGCAGTTTGATGCCAACAAAATCATCAAAGAGTGGTATTCTTTATTTTGATTCAACAAAGTGCTAAGAGCTTCTTCATATTGGCTAAGTGATTCACTCTTCGCCTTGGATAAAGGAATTGATATTGGCGGAATTCTTAGAATTAACTTGCTATTAGCATCAAAAATAAAATTGACAAGTCAAAGCTGGGGTTTTTTTTTGCAAGAGATCATGCAGGAAAAGTATTGCTATATTTTTTTTCCTTTTGCAATTTCATATGTGACAGTAGGGCAAACAAAAATGAAGTACTTTTCTTTGCTCATGGGCTTTTTTTGTTGAATATTGACCCATTTTCCCCATCTTTTTTTGATTCCTTTGAATCTATTTTTTTTGTCTTTCTAGTGGTATCAAACAACCACTCAATATTTTATCTACCCCTTCAGGAAATGAATATTTGCACGAAATATTCGGACTTCCTATGGCTTTCTTTTCACTTTACTCGGAGCAGACCACCTAGTAGACTTATTGTCAAGCAAATTTAGGGATGAAGATCTTGGCAATATGCAGTTCTTGAAGAACGAACAGAAAATGAACAACTTCTGTTTGGCATTTTGGAGTAAATTCTTTCGTTCCTCGATGCTCAATCAAAACTTCTTTTTATTATGAAATCTTTCTCTAGGCTCTCGTATTCGTCCTCCGAGTCTTCCTCTAAAGTCATCTATTTGTCCTCTGAGCATTCCTCGGGGTTGCCATATTCGTCTTCCGGGACTTCCTCTAGAGTTCCATATTCGTCATCTTGGGTCATATATATCCTTTATGGGCTCTTATATTCATCTTCCGAGTCTTCCTCTAAAGTCCTATATTCATTCTTAGGGTTTCATATTCACAGTCGTCTTTTAGGATTCCGTATATTTAGATTCTTCTAGGCTTTCTTATTCGTCCTGTTGAGTCTTGTATTCGTTTTTTAGGGTCTCATAGTCTTATTTTATATTCTTGAACCCATTTATATTGACTGTATCATGCAATACGCAAAAAAAGGTATTTCTACTTAAAACACCCATAAAAGGCGATTTCGTAATCCCGAACATGATAATAGTTTTTATTCTCTTGTTCTTGATGATATTGTAATAGAATACTGAAATAATTTCTACGCCATTTGGCGTAAAAATCTGAATTATCATGAAAAATAGAAGGATGGATAAAATTTAATTGCTCGTATTAACTGATACTAAATCACAATGTGCATGAAATGTACTGTACTAGTTAATTGTAAAATAAAGTTTGTGCGAATGCTACAAGAGCAAAGTATGAAATGTACTGTACTAGTTAATTGTAAAGTCAAGTTTGGGTGAATGCTACAAGAGCAAAGTTGAGTTTAAGATTCTCTCTCCGAAATTTAGGATGCGGGATTAGCCATGCATCCCCTATCTGACTATCGGCCATTTTTAAGGAATCCAACTGTATAATTTCATTTTTGATATCTGAGACAAGGTACCTTCATAAGCCTATTATATTCCAATCCATCTCTAATTCAGCTCCCGGTAGCATATGAACTATGTATCTTTAATTAGTACTATAAAGAATACGAGGATGATCAGTTCTCATCATTTACATGTCCTACTAGCTAAGTACAGTTTGTGTTGTCCGGTCGACAACAAAGCTGGTTTTACACGTTGATGAATGGCGCGCCGATGATGATCTCGGTGGCAGCGAGCGCGACGAGGCCGAGCATGGCGAAGCGGCCGTTCCATAGCTCCGCGTTGGCATTCATGATGGCGCCGGCTCTGCTCTCGGCGCTCTCACCCCGGAGCAACGGAACTAGCGACGCCATGGACAGCACCGCTACGGTGTAGGCGAACCACGCCTGCCCGGTGCCGCTGCCGAGCTGCGAGAGGAGCCCGTCGCCGCGGCCTGCCTCCACTGCAAGCGCCGTCACGAAGCCCACCATGGCCAGCCGTCCGTTGATGCGCTCTGGCGCAGGGCCGCTGAACGCCATCGCGTCCCAGATCGAGGTGCTCGGCTGTGCCAGGAACAAATATCAGAAACGTGCCACTGGACTGAGATTAGTTACGGCGCCGTGCTGCCTATATGGCATGCATACCTTGGGTTTGTTTGGCGGTGGTGCACTCGGGCCCTCGGTCTGTGCCCTGACGACGAGGGCGCGCCTGCCCAGCGCTGGAAGAGACTGGGCACCGAAACGGCTAGCCGAGCCGCGCGGCAGGACGGCGGCGCCGGCGCCGGCGAAGGAGCTCATGGCCATCATGGTCGCCATTAATCAGCTGCGGACAGGAGGTGCACGAAGGACAGAAGAAGCTACAGATGCTGCAACAGGCAAGAAAACTGCTAGATGATTGCTAGTGGAGTGCTACTTGCTGCTGTGTCGCCGAGTGTTGTTTACTGATGTATTGTTCCGTGTGAGAGGGCACAATTTATAGGCCGTGCTCCACGCAAGCCAAGTAGCCAACCCATGACGTGCTGAGCGCGGTGGCGGCGACGGTGCCCACGTCGCGAGCAGCTCTCGGCCGTGAATTATCCTCTACGTGGAGCGAACCAGTGAGTATGCGGACGTGGAAGCCACCATGCGGAGGGCAAACAGACAAGTTGGGAAGCATCCGAGGACTCTAGCATGTACGGACCAGAAGCATGTGTCGACGCAGTGGCGACCCAGTAGCTTTGTTGTCGACCCAGTAGGACATGTAAACGATGAGAACTGATCATCCTCGTATTCTTTGTAGTTACTACTCCCTCCGATTTCAAAATAGTACAAAGTTAGTATAAAATTAGGTCATTTATTTTGGAACGAAAGAAGTACTAATTAAAGATACTCAATCATGAAGGGTTTTAAGGCCACTCTTACCTCCTTTTTTCACTCTTATCATCTTACCTCATCTTAGAGGAGGTAAGGGTGACCATGTTAAAATTGCTCGTTCATATGTTACCGGAAGCTGAATTGTTTGTCATTCAAAATCTTCTTAAAAATGAGAGCCGGGTTGGGATATAATAGGGGTACGAAGGTACCTTGTCCACATTAGAAATGAAATTATATGGTTGGATTTGTTAAAAATGCCCGATAGTCACATGTAGGATGCTTGGCTCATCCCGCATCCTAAATTTCGGACAGAGAATCTTAAACTTCACTTTGCTCTTGTAGCATACGCACAAACTTGATCTTGCAATTAACTAGTGCATTTTATGCACGCCATGATTTAGCAGTTAATACGACCATTTAAATTTTATCCATCCTTCTATTTTTCATGATAATTCGGATTTATTGGCGAAAGCAAAGAAATCGTTTCGTCATTCCAGTACAATATCATCATGAACAATAGAAAAAACTTGTTCTGGATTTTGATTGAAATCCCCTTTTATTGGCGTTTTGAGTGGAAATACTACTTTTTTTTCTTGTTGCATGTTATTGTAAATATAAAATGGGTTCAGAAATTTTAAATTTAAAAAATAGGCCCCTGGAGGATGAATATATGACTAGAGAGGAAGACTCTGAGGAGGATTAGGAGACCCTAAAAGATTAATACAAGACCCAACATGACGAATATGAAACCCTAGAAGAATATAAATATGTGGAATCATAAAAGACGAGTGTGCATATGGAACTCTAGAAGAGAAATCTGGGATCCTAGAGAACAAGTATAGGACTTTATAGGAAGACTCAAAGGAGGACGGATGTGGAACTCTAAAGGAGGAAGACAAATATGGCAACCCCGAGGAAAGGTACAAGGACAAATATGGGACTTTAGAGGAAAACTTGGAGGACAAATACGACAGCCCATCGAAAAATTCCATCATAAAAAAACATTGGATCGAGAACCAAGGAACAAAAGAATTTAGTCTAAGGTGCAAAAAGAAGTTGACCTTTTTCTATTCGTTCTTCAAGAACGGTATATCTTGGAGAGATCTTCATCCTGAAGTTACTTGACAATAGTATAATTGGAGTGGATACACAACTCACAACAAAAATACGGGAAGTCTACTAGGTAGACTGGTCCAAGTGAAGAGAAAAGAAAGCCATACGGAACTCATAGTATTTTATGGAAATGTTCATATTTTTGAAGAGATGGATAAAACATTAGGTGGTTGTTTGATACCAGACAAAAAAATTCAGAGGAATCAAAAGAAGAGGGAAAATCGGTCACTATTCAATAGAAAAACAAATCAGGAGCAAGGAAAAGTATTTCATTTCTGTTTTCCCTGCAACCGCATATGATATGGATGAAGGAAGAAATTTAGCAATACTTTTCCCGCATGATCTAGAAGAAAATAAGCCCAATCTTTGACTTGTCAGTTTTACCTCTCATGCTAATAGCAAGTAAACTCTAAGAGTTTTGCCAATATCAGTCCCTTTATTCCAAGGCCTAGAGTGAATCACTTAGCCAACGTGAAGAAGCTATTAGCACCTTACCGAATCAAAATAAAGAATGCCAATCTTTGATGATTTTTTTGGCATCAAACTGCGCTCGAATTGGTTTATTCAAGAATCAAAAACATCCCAATGTGACAAAAGAATCTAATCCTAGAATTCCTATTTGAGAAAATTTTGGGCCCTTACCTACAGTATATCTGATTTGTGTTCACCTTACTATTTACTACTCCCTCCGTTTTTATTTACTCTGCATATTCGATTTGATTGAAGTCAAACTTTAAAGCTTGGCCAAGTTTATAAAAATTGATATAAAGATTTACCGGAACAATCATATATGACGTGAAAGTATATTTAATAATGAATCTAATGATATTGATTGATTATTGTGTATGTTAATATTTTGGTTTATAAACTTCATCAAAGTTTACAAAGCTTGACTTTGACCAAAACTAATACGCGTACTAAATAAAAACAGAGGGCGTATTGCATAATCAGATACTGTAGAAATAAATTGTTCCTTGACAATTTTAATCAAACCTTCCAGGTACTTCAAGGACTTGTATGCACTTTGTAGATGAAAATAAAGGGATTTCTAATTTAATTTTTGCGAGGAAAGGATTTCTAATTTCGGTAGTAAAGTAACGTTGGATCCATTTCTTTTGAATTGTCACTTTGTCTGAATCTCAATAGTAGCATAATCATGTTCCATAGTGTCTTCAAAGTGCGTTTTTTGATTAGTTCACGTGGGTAAGTCCGCCCCCCCCCCACCACACAAAAAAGGTTGGCGTGAGAAAGTTTAGAGCATCTACAGCCAGGCATCTCAAACCCGCCTCATACGTCCGGGTGGACCGCCCGGTCACTATCCTCTCGCAAAATTTTGACTCAGACGGCCCTCTCAAACGGCCTTCAAACGTCCGGGCTAACCGCCGCTCCTCATATCCAGCCCAAATATGGGGCGGATATGGGGCGCGCGGGCACACCCGCCACGTCTGACCCGACAGCTCGACCACATCCCAAATTGCACCAAATCCACCCCCAAGACCAACCGGATCCATTTGATACATCCTCTCTTATTTCTCCTCCGTGCCGTCTATCTCG
Organism: Triticum urartu; assembly: GCF_003073215.2. Taxonomy (NCBI): domain Eukaryota; kingdom Viridiplantae; phylum Streptophyta; class Magnoliopsida; order Poales; family Poaceae; genus Triticum; species Triticum urartu. The sequence goes on along the minus strand of NC_053026.1, from coordinate 415,199,411 downwards.
CGCTCCGCTGCCGTGCGCGCTCCGTAGCCGTTCCTAGCCTCTGCACCGCCAGCTCCGGAAGAGCGGTCCTCTCTCCCGTCCTCACCGCGGGGGACGTCGTCGCCGGCCCGGACGCCATCGTGGTACGTCCTGCAACTCTCTGGCTCCGCCTTGCGCTTGATGTGTTCGACACATTGTCTGACTGGATTTTTCATGATTTTGTTAGGGAAACGATGGATTCCGATGCTTCATCGGACAAGGAGTAAGGACCGAAGGAGCTTGACCAAATGATTCAAGATGAGGTCGTCAATTCCCCGGATTCGGACGAAGAAATGGACATGATTATGCTCATGACAATGCAAGAGGAAATGGACCGCCAAGTCAAAGCTGGTTCTTTTTCTTGCAAGAGATCATGTGGGAAAAGTATTGCTATATTTTTTTCCTTTGGCCATTTCATATGTGACTGTAGGGCAAACACCAATGAAATACTTTTCTTTGCTCATGAGCTTTTTTGTTGAATATTGACCCATTTTCCCTCTCTTCTTTTGATTCCTTTGAATCTATTTTTTTGTCTTGCTAGTGGTATCAAACAACCACTCAATATTTTATCTACCTCTTCAAGAAAATGAATATATTTTCAGAAAATATTTGGAGTTCCATATGGATTTCTTTTCACTTCACTCGGACCAATCCGCCTAGTAGACTTCCTGTCAAGTAAATTTAGGGATGAAGATCTTGGCAATATACAGTTCTTGAAGAACGAATAGAAAAGGATCAACTTTTGTTTGGCATTTTAGAGTAAATTCTTTTGTTCCTCGATGCTCAATCAGACCTTCTTTTTCTGATGAAATCTTTCGTTAGCCTCTCGTATTCGCCCTCCGATTCTTCTTCTAAAGTCATCTATGTGTCCTCTATCATTTCTCGGGGTTGCCGTATTCGTCTTCCGGGTCTTCCTCTAGAGTCTCATATTCGTCATCTTGGGTCATATATATCCTTTCTGGGCTCTTATATTCATCTTCCGAGTCTTCCTCTAAAGTCCTATATTCGTTCTTTGGGATCCCATATTTGTCTTCTAGGGTTTCATATTCACACTCCTCTTTTAGGATTCCGTATATTTAGATTCTTCTAGGCTTTCATATTCGTCGTGTTGAGTCTTGTATTCGTCTTTTAGGGTCTCATAATACTATTTTATAAGTTTAAAAATTCACATTTATATTTACAGGATCATGCAATACGCAAAAATGGTATTTCTACTTTAAACACCCATAAAAGGCGATTTCGATCGAAATCCCGAACATGATAATAGCTTTATTTCTCTTGTTCTTGATGATATTGTAATGGAATAGTGAAATAATTACTATGCAATAGAAAAAACTTGTATCCTGGATTTTTATTGAAATCGTGTTTTGAGTAGAAATACTACTTTTTTTCTTGTTGCATGTTATTGTAAATATAAAATGGGTTCAGAAATTTTAAATTTTAAAAATAGGCCCCTGGAGGATGAATATATGACCAGAGAGGAAGATTCTGAGGATTAGGAGAACCTAAAACATTAATACAAGACCCAACATGACGAATATGAAACCCTAGAAGAATATAAATATGTGGAATCATAAAAGACGAGTGTGGATATGGAACTCTAGAAGACAAATCTGGGATCCCAGAGAACAAGTATAGGACTTTATAGGAAGACTCAAAAGAGGACGAATGTGAAACTCTAAAGCAGGAAGACAAATATGGCAACCCTGAGGAAAGGTACAAGGACAAATATGGGACTTTAGAGGAAAACTTGGAGGACAAATACGACAGCCAATCGAAAAATTCCATCATAAAAAAACATTGGATTGAGAACAAGGAACAAAAGAATTTCGTCTAAGCTGCAAAAAGAAGTTGATCTTTTTCTATTCGTTCTTCGAGAACTGTATATCTTGGCGAGATCTTCATCCCGAAGTTACTTGACAATAGTATAATTGGAGTGGATAGACAACTCGCAACAAAAATACGAGAAGTCTACTTGGTAGACTGGTCCAAGTGAAGAGAAAAGGAAGCCATACGGAACTCATAGTATTTTATGGAAGTATTCATATTTTTGAAGAGATAGATAAAACATTAGTGTAACGCCCCGTAACCATTGTGCCACGTGTCTTCCTATTATTCGCAGTTGTTGCCATGTCATTGCTTGCGTGTCATGCATTGCATATCATGTCATCATGTGCATTTCATTTGCATACATGTTCGTCTCATGCATCCGAGCATTTTCCCCGTTCTCCGTTTTGCATTCCGGCGCTCCTATCTCCTCCGGTGGTCCTTTCTACCTTTCTTTCGTGTGTGGGGGTTAAACGTTTCCGGATTGGACCGAGACTTGTCATGCGGCCTTGGTTTACCACCGGTAGACCGACTGTCTGTTGGAAATATGCCCTAGAGGCAATAATAAAAGCGTTATTATTATATTTCTTTGTTCATGATAATTGTCATTATTCATGCTATAACTGTATTATCCGGAAATCGTAATACACGTGTGAATACATAGACCATAATATGTCCCTAGTAAGCCTCTAGTTGACTAGCTCGTTGATCAACAGATAGTCATGATTTCCTGGCTATGGACATTGGATGTCATTGATAACGGGATCACATCATTAGGAGAATGATGTGATGGACAAGACCTAATCTTAAGCATAGCACAAAGATCGTGTAGTTCGTTTGCTAGAGCTTTTCCAATGTCAAGTATCTTTTCCTTTGACCATGAGATCGTGTAACTCCCGGATACCGTAAGAGTGCTTTGGGTGTATCAAACGTCACAACATAACTGGGTGACTATAAAGGTGCACTACAGGTATCTCCAAAAGTGTCTGTTGGGTTGACACGGATCGAGACTGGGATTTGTCACTCCATATAACGGAGAGGTATCACTGGGCCCACTCGGTAATGCATCATAATTATGAGCTCAAGGTGACCAAGTGGTTGATCACGGGATCATGCATTACGGTACGAGTAAAGTGACTTGCCGGTAACGAGATTGAACAAGGTATTGGGATACCGACGATCGAGTCTCGGGCAAGTAACATACCGATTGACAAAGGGAATTGTATATGGGGTTGATTAATCCTCGACATCGTGGTTCATCCGATGAGATCATCGTGGAGCATGTGGGAGCCATCATGGGTATCCAGATCCCGCTGTTGGTTATTGACCGGAGAGTCGTCCCGGTCATGTCTGCATGTCTCCCGAACCCGTAGGGTCTACACACTTAAGGTTCGGTGACGCTAGGGTTGTGAAGATATGTATATGCAGTAACCCGAATGTTGTTCGGAGTCCCGGATGAGATCCCGGACGTCACGAGGAGTTCCGGAATGGTCCGGAGGTAAATAATTATATATAGGAAGTACTGTTTCGGCTATCGGGACAAGTTTCGGGGTTATCGGTATTGTACCGGGACCGCCGGAGGGGTCCTGGGGGCCCACCGGGTGGGGCCACCTATCCCGGGGGGCCACATGGGCTGTAGGGGGTGCGCCTTGGCCTATATGGGCCAAGGGCACCAGCCCCTATAGGCCCATGCGCCTAGGGTTTCCATATGGGAGGAGTCCCACTAGTGGAAGGCACCCCTAAGTGCCTTGGGGGGGAGGGAAACCTCCCCTGGCCACCGCACCTAGGAGATTAGATCTCCTAGGCTGCGCACCCCCCCCCCTTGGACCTCCTATATATAGTTGAGGAGAGGGACGACTTCATACCTCAGCCTTTGGTGCTTCCCTCTCTCCCTGTTACATCTCTCCCTCGTAGTATAGGCGAAGCCCTGCTACTGTGACGCCCTGCATCCACCACCACGTCGTCGTGTTGCTGGATCTTCATCAACCTCTCCTTCCCCCTTGCTGGATCAAGAAAGGAGGAGACGTCATCCGTTCCGTACGTGTGTTGAACGCGGAGGCATCGTCCGTTCGGTGCTAAGATCTTCGGTGATTTGGATCACGTCGTGTTCGACTACATCATCCCCGTTCTTTGAACGCTTCCGCTCGCGATCTACAAGGTACGTAGATGCATCTAATCACTCGTTGCTAGATGAACTCCTAGATGGATCTTGGTGAAACCGTAGGAAAATTTTTGTTTTCTGCAACGTTCCCCAACAGTGGCATCATGAGCTAGGTCTATGCGTAGTTCTCTTGCACGAGTAGAACACAATTTGTTGTGGGCGTAGATGTTGTCAACTTTCTTGCCGCTACTAGTCTTATCTTGCTTCAACGGTATTGTGGGATGAAGCGGCCCGGACCAACCTTACACGTATGCTTACGTGAGACCGGTTCCACCGACAAACATGCACAAGTTGCATAAGGTGGCTGGCGGGTGTCTGTCTCTCCTACTTTAGTTGGAGCAGATTCGATGAACAGGGTCCTTATGAAGGGTAAATAGAAGTTGACAAATCACGTTGTGGCTTTCACGTAGGTAAGAAAACGTTCTTGTTAGAACCCTACTTCAGCCACGTAAAACCTGCAACAACAATTAGAGGACGTCTAACTTGTTTTTGCAGCAAGTGCTTTGTGATATGATATGGCCAAAGTTGTGATGAATGATGAATGGTCTATATGTGATGTATGAGATGTTCATGCTATTGTACAAGGAATCACAACTTACATGTCGATGAGTATGACGGTGACAGGATGATCATGGAGCCCCAAGATGGAGATCAAAGGAGCTATGTGATATTGGCCATATCATGTCACTATTATTATTTGATTGCATGTGATGTTTATCATGTTTTGCATCTTGTTTACTTAGAACGACGGTAGTAAATAAGATGATCCCTTACAACAATTTCAAGAAGTGTTCTCCCCTAACTGTGCACCGTTGCTACAGTTCGTCGTTTCGAAGCACGCCGTGATGATCGGGTGTGATAGATCCTTACGTTCACATACAGCGGGTGTAAGACAGTTTTACACATGCAAAAACACTTAGGGTTAACTTGACGAGCCTAGCATGTACAGACATGGCCTCGGAACACAGAAGACCGAAAGGTCGAGCATGAGTCATATAGAAGATACGATCAACATGAAGATGTTCACCGACGTTGACTAGTCCGTCTCACGTGATGATCGGACACGGTCTAGTTAACTCGGATCATGTAATACTTAGATGACTAGAGGGATGTCTAATCTGAGTGGGAGTTCATTAATAATTTGATTAGATGAACTTAATTATCATGAACTTAGTCTAAAATCTTTACAATATGTCTTGTAGATCAAATGGCCAACGTAGTATTCAATTTCAACGCGTTCCTAGAGAAAACCAAGCTGAAAGACGATGGCAGCAACTATACGGACTGGGTCCGGAACCTGAGGATCATCCTCATAGCTGCCAAGAAAGATTATGTCCTACAAGCACCACTAGGTGATCCACCCGTCCCACAGAACCAAGACGCTATGAACGATTGGCAGACACGTACTGATGACTACTCCCTCGTTCAGTGCGGCATGCTTTACAGCTTAGAGCCGGGGCTCCAAAAGCGTTTTGAGAGACATGGAGCATATGAGATGTTCGAAGAGCTAAAAATGGTTTTTCAAGCTCATGCCCGGATCGAGAGATATGAAGTCTTCGATAAGTTCTTCAGCTGTAAGATGGAGGAAAATAGTTCTGTCAGTGAACACATACTCACTATGTCTGGGTTACATAACCGCTTGACTCAGCTGGGAGTTAATCTCCCGGATGACGCGGTCATTGACAAAATCCTCCAGTCGCTTCCACCAAGCTACAAGAGCTTTGTGATGAACTTCAATATGCAGGGGATGGTAAAGACCATTCCTGAAGTATTTGCTATGCTGAAATCAGCAGAGGTAGAAGTCAAGAAGGAACATCAAGTGTTGATGATGAATAAAACCACTAAGTTCAAGAAGGGCAAGGGTAAAAAGAACTTCAAGAAGGACGGCAAGGAAGTTGCTGCGCCCGGCAAGCAAGCTGTCGGGAAGAAGTCAAAGAATGGACCCAAGCCTGAGACAGAGTGCTTTTATTGCAAAGGGAAGGGTCACTGGAAGCGGAACTGCCCCAAATACTTAGCGGACAAGAAGGCCGGCAACACCAAAGGTATATTTGATATACATGTAATTGATGTGTACCTTACCAGTACTCGTAGTAACTCCTGGGTATTTGATACCGGTGCCGTTGCTCATATTTGTAACTCACCGCAGGAGCTGCGGAATAAACGAAAACTGGAGAAGGACGAGGTGACGATGCGCATCGGGAATGGTTCCAAGGTCGATGTGATCGCCGTCGGCACGCTACCTCTACATTTACCTACGGGATTAGTTATAAACCTCAATAATTGTTATTTAGTGCCATGTTTGAGCATGAACATTGTATCAGGATCTCGTTTAATACGAGATGGCTACTCATTTAAATCCAAGAATAATGGTTGTTCTATTTATATGAGAGATATGTTTTATGGTCATGCTCCGATAGTCAATGGTTTATTCTTAATGAATCTCGAGCATATTACTACACATGTTCATAGTGTGAGTACCAAAAGATGTAAGGTTGATAATGATAGTCCCACATACTTGTGGCACTGCCGCCTTGGTCACATAGGTGTCAAACGCATGAAGAAGCTCCATGCAGATGGACTTTTAGAGTCTCTTGATTATGAATCATTTGACACGTGCGAACCATGCCTCATGGGAAAAATGACCAAGACTCCGTTCTCAGGAACAATGGAGCGAGCAACCAACTTATTGGAAATCATACATACTGATGTGTGCGGTCCAATGAGTGTTGAGGCTCGCGGTGGCTATCATTATGTTCTCACCCTCACTGATGACTTGAGTAGATATGGGTATGTCTACTTAATGAAACACAAGTCTGAAACCTTTGAAAAGTTCAAGGAATTTCAGAGTGAGGTTGAAAATCAACATGACAGGAAAATCAAGTTTCTACGATCAGATCGTGGAGGAGAATACTTGAGTCACGAATTTGGCACACACTTCAGAAAATGTGGAATAGTTTCACAACTCACGCCGCCTGGAACACCTCAAAGTAACGGTGTGTCCGAACGTCGTAATCGCATTCTATTAGATATGGTGCGATCTATGATGTCTCTTACCGATTTACCGCTATCTTTTTGGGGCTATACTTTAGAGACTGCCGCATTCACTTTAAATAGGCTCCGTCGAAATCCGTTGAGACGACACCGTATGAATTATGGTTTGGGAAGAAACCTAAGCTGTCGTTTCTAAAAGTTTGGGGATGCGATGCTTATGTCAAGAAACTTCAACCTGAAAAGCTCGAACCCAAGTCGGAAAAATGCGTCTTCATAGGATACCCTAAAGAAACTATTGGTTATACCTTCTACCTAAGATCCGAAGGCAAGATCTTTGTTGCCAATGACGGACTCTTTCTAGAGAAAGAGTTTCTCTCGAAAGAAGTAAGTGGGAGGAAAGTAGAACTTGATGAAGTATTGCCTCTTGAACCGGTAAATGGCGCAACTCAAGAAAATGTTTCTGAGGTGCCTGCACCGACTAGAGAGGAAGTTATTGATGATGATCAAGATACTTCTGATCAAGCTCCTACTAAAATTCGAAGGTCCACGAGGACACGTTCCGCACCAGAGTGGTACGGCAACCCTATCTTGGAAATCATGTTGTTAGACAACGGTGAACCTTCGAACTATGAAGAAGCGATGGCAGGCCCGGATTCCGACAAATGGCTAGAAGCCATGAAATCTGAGATAGGATCCATGTATGAAAACAAAGTATGGACTTTGACTGACTTGCCCGTTGAACGGCGAGCCATCGAAAATAAATGGATCTTCAAGAAGAAGACAGACGCGGATGGTAATGTGACCATCTATAAAGCTCGGCTTGTCGCTAAGGGTTATCGACAAGTTCAAGGAATTGACTACGATGAGACTTTCTCACCGGTAGCGAAACTAAAGTCCGTCCGAATCATGTTAGCAATTGCCGCATTCTACGATTATGAAATATGGCAAATGGACGTCAAAACGGCATTCCTTAATGGTTTCCTTAAGGAAGAGTTGTATATGATGCAGCCGGAAGGTTTTGTCGATCCTAAGAATACTAACAAGGTGTGCAAGCTCCAACGCTCGATTTATGGGCTGGTGCAAGCATCTCGGAGTTGGAACATTCGCTTTGATGAGATGATCAAAGCGTTTGGGTTTACGCAGACTTATGGAGAAGCCTACGTTTACAAGAAAGTGAGTGGGAGCTCTATAGCATTTCTCATACTATATGTAGATGACATACTTTTGATGGGAAATGATATAGAACTCTTGGACAGCATCAAGGCCTACTTGAATAAGAGTTTTTCAATGAAGGACCTTGGAGAAGCTGCTTATATATTAGGCATCAAGATCTATAGGGATAGATCAAGACGCCTCATAGGTCTTTCACAAAGCACATACCTTGATAAGATTTTGAAGAAGTTCAAAATGGATCAGTCCAAGAAAGGGTTCTTGCCTGTTTTGCAAGGTATGAAATTGAGCTCGGCTCAATGCACGACCACAGCAGAAGATATAGAAGAGATGAGTGTCATCCCCTATGCCTCAGCCATAGGTTCTATTATGTATGCCATGCTGTGTACCAGACCTGATGTAAACCTTGCCGTAAGTTTGGTAGGAAGGTACCAAAGTAATCCCGGCAAGGAACACTGGACAGCGGTCAAGAATATCCTGAAGTACCTAAAAAGGACTAAGGAAATGTTTCTCGTTTATGGAGGTGACGAAGAGCTCGTCGTAAAGGGCGTAGATGTTGTCAACTTTCTTGCCGCTACTAGTCTTATCTTGCTTCAACGGTATTGTGGGATGAAGCGGCCCGGACCAACCTTACACGTATGCTTACGTGAGACCGGTTCCACCGACAAACATGCACAAGTTGCATAAGGTGGCTGGCGGGTGTCTGTCTCTCCTACTTTAGTTGGAGCAGATTCGATGAACAGGGTCCTTATGAAGGGTAAATAGAAGTTGACAAATCACGTTGTGGCTTTCACGTAGGTAAGAAAACGTTCTTGTTAGAACCCTACTTCAGCCACGTAAAACCTGCAACAACAATTAGAGGACGTCTAACTTGTTTTTGCAGCAAGTGCTTTGTTGATATGATATGGCCAAAGTTGTGATGAATGATGAATGGTCTATATGTGATGTATGAGATGTTCATGCTATTGTACAAGGAATCACAACTTACATGTCGATGAGTATGACGGTGACAGGATGATCATGGAGCCCCAAGATGGAGATCAAAGGAGCTATGTGATATTGGCCATATCATGTCACTATTATTATTTGATTGCATGTGATGTTTATCATGTTTTGCATCTTGTTTACTTAGAACGACGGTAGTAAATAAGATGATCCCTTACAACAATTTCAAGAAGTGTTCTCCCCTAACTGTGCACCGTTGCTACAGTTCGTCGTTTCGAAGCACGCCGTGATGATCGGGTGTGATAGATCCTTACGTTCACATACAGCGGGTGTAAGACAGTTTTACACATGCAAAAACACTTAGGGTTAACTTGACGAGCCTAGCATGTACAGACATGGCCTCGGAACACAGAAGACCGAAAGGTCGAGCATGAGTCATATAGAAGATACGATCAACATGAAGATGTTCACCGACGTTGACTAGTCCGTCTCACGTGATGATCGGACACGGTCTAGTTAACTCGGATCATGTAATACTTAGATGACTAGAGGGATGTCTAATCTGAGTGGGAGTTCATTAATAATTTGATTAGATGAACTTAATTATCATGAACTTAGTCTAAAATCTTTACAATATGTCTTGTAGATCAAATGGCCAACGTAGTATTCAATTTCAACGCGTTCCTAGAGAAAACCAAGCTGAAAGACGATGGCAGCAACTATACGGACTGGGTCCGGAACCTGAGGGTCGTCGAGGGTCAGGGTCGCCGAGCGGTAGAGGAAACCCTAAATAGAAAGTATCGTCGGTGTGAGATACATGTGGCCGTCGTGTCGGACACTACATCCACGTCCCACAAGTGACGTGGGCGTCGAAGCCCGCGCCACTTGTGGGACGTGGATGTAGTGTCCGACACCGACGGTACATGTATCTCACACCGACGATACTTTCTATTTAGGGTTTCTCCTCTACGCTCGGCGACCCTCGACGACCCTCGTTCCCGACAAAATAAAGAGAAGAAGAAGGAAAAAAGAGGAGAAGAAAGAATAGAGGAGAAGAACTACTCTATTCTTTCTTCTCCTTTTTTTTCTTCTTCCTCTTCTTTTTTATCCTCTTCTTCCTCTCATGTTCGACGACCCTCGACCCCTCGGCGACCCTAGACCCCCTCTCGACCCCCTCATGTCGAAGTTATCGGGTAGTGGGTATATCGAAAACGACATACCCGATACATACATACATACATATCACATGAATCCAACATATATGAACAAAATTAACATCTACTAATTAACAACCTAAATAAAAAAACTAATACATATAGGAAGAAGAAGAAAAAAGAAGAGAAAAGATAGAGGAGAAGATCTCCTCTATTATTTCTTCTCCTCTTTTTTTTTCTTCTTCCTCTTCTTTTTTTATCCTTTTCTTCCTCTCATGTTCGACAACCCCCTCTCGACCCCCTCTCGACCATCGACCCCCTCTCGACCCTCATATATAAAACATTTTCTTCCTTCTATTCCTTCTTCCTAAATATATAAAACTTTTTTTAAAATGAAACTAACCTAAAATGTACTAAATCAGAGAACATATATAGATAAAAAATTTCTAATTAAAAATCTAACTTTTGCATATATGTATTTTTAAAACATCATTACAATTGAAAAAATACATACATACATACAAAAAACATGTAAAAAATACATATATGAACATACATCAAAAAATACGTATATCTAAAAAATACATACATACACATATATATGAAAATCTAAAAACATGTAAAAAATAGCATGTATAATAAAAAAATGCACGGCGGCGGCGGGGGCGGCAGACGTGCGGTGCTCACAGAGGCGGCGACGTTCGGGGTAGGGGACGGCGGCACGGCGACGGCGACGGGGCAGGGGCGACGCGCGTCGGGGCAGGGGACGGCGGCGCGCGGCGACGGTGTCGGCCGAGGGCGCGGGCGACGGCGTCGGGCGAGGGCGCGGGAGACGGCGACTCGGGGCGCGAGCGACGGGGACGGCTGGGGCGGCGGGCGGCGTTGGGGCAGCCTGGCGGCGTCGATGTGCTCGGCGTCGTCGGGGGGCAACTGCGAGGGAAATGTGAAATTTTCCTAAGTGCTGATTTATATAGCAAAGGCATTGGTCACGGTTCGTGGCACAAACCGTGACCAATGCCTCCCTTTAGTCCCGGTTGGTGGCACCAACCGGGACTAAAGGGGGGGCATTGGTCACGGTTTGTGCCGCGAACCGTGACCAATGGCCCCCTTTAGTCCCGGTTGGTGCCACCAAGCGGGATCAAAGGCCTTGTGCGGCTGCTGCGTCGAAAGTTTAGTCCCACCTCGCTAGTTGAGAGGGGTGCGCAGTGGTTTATAAGCCCCACTGCCGCACCCCTGTCGAGCTTCTCTCCATTGCAGGCTTACGGGCCTAATTGTCACTGCTATGCCTGTGGGCCTACTGGGCCTCATGCGAGCCTGAATCCTGGCCCTTTGATGGGTTTCTAGTCGTATTCAGGCCATGGGGGCCCAGTAGGTGGCATTTTTTTGTTTTTTGTTGCTTTATTTATTTTATTTTCTTTTGTTTTTTGCTTTATTTTTTAATTCTTTATGCTTTTAGTTTTAGAAAAATTATAAACTTTTTTTAATGCCATTAGTTTTCAAATTTGAAAACACTTTTTTTTGTTTTTTTGTTTTCTTTGTTGCTTTATTTATTTTATTTTGTTTCTACTTACAACAAAATACTTATTGTTGCTATTTTTTCCAGTTTTTTTGTTTTGTTTCCTGCATTATTTATTTTCTTTTGTTTTTTGCTTTATTTTTTTATCCTTTTTGCTTTTAGTTTTAGAAAAATTATAAACTTTCTGTTAGTGCCATTTTATTTTGTGATTAACTTTACTATAAAAATAGTTTTTTTCCTGTTTTTTTATTTGTTTTTTGCATTATTTATTTCTTTTGGTTTTTTTGCTTTAATTTTTAATTTTGTTTGCTTTTAGGTTAAGAAAATTATAAACTTTCTGTTAGTGCCATTAGTTTTAGAAAAATTATAAACTTTCTGTTAGTGCCATTAGTTTTCAAATTTGAATAGTTAAAATTTGAATTCTTTGAAAATTGTTTGAATCACAAGTTTGTGATTAACTTACTAAAAAAATGAGAATAGATGCGCTTATAGAGAAAATTCAACTAAATTCCTAGTAAATTTCTATGAATTTCAGAGAAATTCACTATGAATTTAGGTTAAACTTTTCTTTATTAGGGCATCTATTTTAACTTTGAGAGGAGCTCAACAAGGCAGAGAGGGAAGGGCTTATAAACCGATGTGAGCCCCCTTCGGTTGGCGAGGTGGGACTAAACTCTACCCGCAACGAGGACCAACCCTTTAGTCCCGGTTTGTGGCACAAACCGGGACTAATGGTCATGGGCCAGGGGCGAGGAGCAAAATTATAAACTTTCTGTTAGTGCCATAGTTTTAGAAAGTTGAAAGTTGGCATGGGCCAGGGACTAATGGTCATGGTATTACGAGGGCCGAACCATAAGACATGAAAGCATTTCAAATGAACTCTGAAAAAGTTGAAAGTTGGCATGGTATCATAATTTCACCCACATAGCATGTGCATGTACAAAACGGACAATGGTAGCATGTTCGTGTGTTACAAAGTTGGCATGGTATCATCATAATAGTTGCGGGAGAAAGTCTTCACTTTTTCTTCGCTTGTGTCATTTGCTTATTGCGCCGTAACCATGGATAATCTTCATTATTTATTAGGATGCTTGGGTCAGCCTTAACATTGAAGGAAGGAATTTCATGAAACTTTTCATAATCTTCAGACATGTCTGTCTTGTCGTCCACTCCCAGGATGTCCCTTTTTCCTGAAAGAACTATGTGGCGCTTTGGCTCATCGTATGATGTATTCGCTTCCTTATCTTTTCTTTTTCTCGGTTTGATAGACATGTCCTTCACATAGATAACTTGTGCCACATCATTGGCTAGGACGAACGGTTCGTCGGTGTATCCAAGATTTTTCAGATCCACTATTGTCATTCCGTACTGTGGGTCTACCTGTACCCCGCCGCCTGACAGATTGACCCATTTGCACTTAAACAAAGGGACCTTAAAATCAGGTCCGTAGTCAAGTTCCCATATGTCCACTATGTAACCATAATATGTGTCCTTTCCGCTCTCGGTTGCTGCATCAAAGCGGACACCGCTGTTTTGGTTGGTGCTCTTTTGATCTTGGGCGAACATGTAAAATGTATTCCCATTTATCTCGTATCCTTTGTAAGTCAATACAGTCAAAGATGGTCTCCTGGACTCATCACAAACAGTGTTATCACCTCTGAGACATGTTTCCAACCAACTGCTGAAAGTCCTGATGTGTTCACATGTAATCCAGTCGTCGCACTGCTCCATGTGTTTGGAGCGTAGACTGTTTTTGTGTTCATCGACATACGGGGTCACCAAGGTAGAGTTCTGTAGAACTGTGTAGTGTGCTTGAGACCAAAAATATCCGTCCCTGCATATTATTGAGTCTCTTCCAAGAGTGCCTTTTCCAGTCAGTCTCCCCTCATACCGCGATTTAGAGAGACCTATCTTCTTAAGGCCAGGAATGAAGTCAACAAAAAACCCGATAACATCCTCTGTTTGATGGCCCATGGAGATGCTTCCTTCTGGCCTAGCGCGGTTACGGACATATTTCTTTAGGACTCCCACGAACCTTTCAAAGGGGAACATATTGTGTAGAAATACGGGCCCCAGGATGACAATCTCGTCGACTAGATGAACTAGGACGTGCGTTATGATATTGAAGAAGGATGGTGGGAACACCAGTTCGAAACTGACAAGACATTGCGCCACATCACTCCTTAGCCTTGGTATGATTTCTGGATCGATCACCTTCTGAGAGATTGCATTGAGGAATGCACATAGCTTCACAATGGCTAATCGGACGTTTTCCGGTAGAAGCCCCCTCAATGCAACCGGAAGCAGTTGCGTCATAATCACGTGGCAGTCATGAGACTTTAGGTTCTGAAACTTTTTCTCTGGCATATTTATTATTCCCTTTATATTCGACGAGAAGCCAGTCGTGACCTTCATATTGAGCAGGCATTCAAAAAAGATTTCTTTCTCTTTTTTCGTAAGAGCGTAGCTGGCAGGACCTTTATACTGCTTCGGAGGCATGCCGTCTTTTTCGTGCAAACGTTGCAGGTCCTCCCGTGCCTCAGATGTATCTTTTGTCTTCCCATACATGCCCAAGAAGCCTAGCAGGTTCACGCAAAGGTTCTTCGTCACGTGCATCACGTCGATTGAAGAGCGAACCTCTAGGTCTTTCCAGTAGGGTAGGTCCCAAAATATAGATTTCTTCTTCCACATGGGTGCGTGTCCCTCAGCGTCATTCGGAACAGCTAGTCCACCGGGACCCTTTCCAAAGATTACGTAGTGTAAATCATTGACCATAGCAAGTACGTGATCACCGGTATGCATGGCGGGCTTCTTCCGATGATCTGCCTCGCCTTTGAAATGCTTGCCTTTCTTTCGACATTGATGGTTGGTCGGAAGAAATCGACGATGGCCCAGGTACACATTCTTCCTGCATTTGTCCAGGTATATACTTTCAGTGTCATCTAAACAGTGTGTGCATGCATGGTATTCTTTGTTTGTCTGTCCTGAAAGGTTACTGAGAGCGGGCCAATCGTTGATGGTCATGAACAGCAACGCCTTAAGGTTAAATTCCTCCTGTCTGTGCTCATCCCACATACGTACACCGTTTCCATTCCACAGCTGTAAAAGTTCTTCAACTAATGGCCTTAGGTACACATAAATTTCGTTGCCGGGTTGCTTAGGGCCTTGGATGAGAACTGACATCATAATGAACTTCCGCTTCATGCACATCCAAGGAGGAAGGTTATACATACATAGAGTCACGGGCCAGGTGCTGTGATTGCTGCTCTGCTCCCCGAAAGGATTAATGCCATCCGCGCTTAAAGCAAACCATACATTCCTTAGGTCCTTTGCAAACTCATCCCAGTACTTTCTCTCGATTTTTCTCCACTGCGACTCGTCAGCGGGTGCTCTCAACTTCCCATCTTTCTTTCGGTTTTCACTGTGCCATCGCATCAACTTGGCATGCTCTTCGTTTCTGAACAGACGTTTCAACCGTGGTATTATAGGAGCATACCACATCACCCTTCGCAGGAACCCTCTTCCTGGGGGGCTCGCCGTCAACATCATTAGGGTCATCTCGTCTGATCTTATACCGCAATGCACCGCATACCGGGCATGCGTTCAGATCCTTGTATGCACCGCGGTAGAGGATGCAGTCATTAGGGCATGCATGTATCTTCTCCACCTCCAATCCTAGAGGGCATATGACCTTCTTTGCTGCGTATGTACTGTCGGGCAATTCGTTATCCTTTGGAAGCTTCTTCTTTAATATTTTCAGTAGCTTCTCAAATCCTTTGTCAGCCACAGCATTCTCTGCCTTCCACTGCAGCCTTCCACTGCAGTAATTCCAGTACGGTACCGAGCTTTGTGTTGCCATCTTCGCAATTGGGGTATAACCCTTTTTTGTGATCCTCTAACGTGCGATCGAACTTCAGCTTCTCCTTTTGACTTTTGCATTGCGTCCTTGCATCGACAATGACCCGGCGGAGATCATCATCATTGGGCACATCGTCTGGTTCCTCTTGATCTTCAGCAGCTTCACCCGTTGCAGCATCATTGGGCACATCGTCTGGTTCCTCTTGATCTTCACCAGCTCCCCCCGTTGCAGCATCACTGTATTCAGGGGGCACATAGTTGTCATCGTACTCTTCTTCTTCGCCGTCTTCCATCATAACCCCTATTTCTCCGTGCCTCGTCCAAACATTATAGTGTGGCATGAAACCCTTGTAAAGCAGGTGGGAGTGAAGGATTTTCCGGTTAGAGTAAGACCTCGTATTCCCACATTCAATGCATGGACAACACATAAAACCATTCTGCTTGTTTGCCTCAGCCGCATCGAGAAACTCATGCACGCCCTTAATGTACTCGCAGGTGTGTCTGTCACCGTACATCCATTACCGGTTCATCTGCGTGCATTATATATAATTAAGTGTCCAAATTAATAAAAGTTCATCATCACATTAAAACCAAAGTGCATACATAGTTCCCATCTAACAACATATAGCTCTCCAGAGCATCTAATTAATTAAACCATACATTGAAACTATGTAAAACATTTCAATGCGAAAACAACTGCGATCATAATCGCAACCAAGGTAACAATTGATCCAACGGCATAATGATACCAAGCCTCGGTATGAATGGCATATTTTCTAATCTTTTTAATCTTCAAGCGCATTGCATCCATCTTGATCTTGTGGTCATCGATGACATCAGCAACATGCAACTCCAATATCATCTTCTCCTCCTCAATTTTTTTTATTTTTTCCTTCAACAAATTGTTTTCTTCTTCAACTAAATTTAACCTCTCGACAATAGGGTCGGTTGGCATTTCCGATTCACATACATCCTACATAAATAAAATCTATGTCACGTTGGTCGGCATAATTTTCATAAACAATAAATGAATCAATAGTTATAAAGATAATATATATACCACATCCGAATCATAGACAGGACGAGGACCGACGGGGGCGGATACCAAAACCATCGCACTATATAAGATGCAATAATAAAAGTAAGAAAATAATACAAGTATCTATGTAAACATACAAGTAAGAATATTTTTCCTTTCAGAAAGAAGATAAGAACAAGAGGCTCACCACAGTGGTGCCGGCGATGAGCTCGGCGCGGGTGATCGACGGCGGTGAAGACGGGGACGGGGCATGACGGACCGCTAAACCTAGACAAATATTATGGAAAATGGAGCTTGGAGGTCGAGCTTGGAGAGGAGAAAGCTTAAGTAGTGTGGCTCGGACATTCCATCGAACACCTTGTGTGCATAGGAGGTGAGCTAGAGCACCACCAAGCCCTCTCCCCCTCGGCCAGAGAAAAACAGAGCACTGGGGTGCTCTGCTCGCGAGCGAGGGGTATATATAGGCACCTCATTGGTTCCGGTTGGTGACATGAGCTGGGACCAAAGGGGAGCCTTTGGTCCCGGTTCAAGCCACCAACCGGGACCAATGGTGATGGGCCAGGAGCGAGGCCCATTGGTCCCGGTTCATCCCACCAACCGGGACCAAAAGGTCCAGATGAACCGGGACCAATGGCCCACGTGGCCCGGCCGGCCCCCTGTGCTCACGAACCGGGACCAATGCCCACATTGGTCCCGGTTCTGGACTGAACCGGGACTAATGGGCTGACCCGGCCTGGACCAAAGCCCTGTTTTCTACTAGTGTTACAAGGCTGTCTTGGAAGAAGTGAACCGGTGCCGACGTCGCAGCTACCTTCGTCGGGCTCCCACGATGCCTCCGTCGTCATCACTTCAGCGTCGGCACGAGGTGCCCGGCGCTCATGGCCTGCAAGCGCGGGTTCGCCACTTGCACTTGAACTACGCTAGTAGGAGCTTGTCGCGTCGGCGGGTCTCCTGCAGGACCGCTCCGGTAGGCGGTAGCACGACGGAGCAGCGGCAACGTGGATTGTAAACGCACCCACGCATGCCTCCTACCTATTTTTTGCTGGTTTGTGCGGCTGCAGCGGCCGGGGACGGCGGAGGACTTCCGGTGCAGTGCGTGCATGGAATTACCAATATGCCTTAGACCAACAGTTTGCTCAATCCACACCCACCGTTGGATCAACTAAATACTACTCATTATACTGAGTAGTATGATACACCGTAAAAAGTCTCAATAATTACTATGCTTTTTGACATAAAAAACTGAGTTATCATGAAAAATAGAAGGATGGATAAAATTCAATTTGTCATATTAACTGACAAATCACAGTGTGCATGAAATGTACTGTACTAGTTAATTGTAAAATCAAGTTTGTGTGAATGCTACAATAGCAACGTTGAAGTTTAAGACTCTCTCTCCGAAATTTAGGATGCGGGATGAGCCATGCACCCCCTATCTGACTATCGGGCATTTTTAAGGAATCCAACCGTATAATTTCATTTTTCATATCTGAGACAAGGTACGTTCATAAGCCTATTATATTCCAACCCGTCTCTTATTTTTTAGAAGATTTCGAATGATAAACAATTCAGCTCCCGGTAGCATATGAACTACAGTATGTA
Source organism: Triticum urartu (assembly GCF_003073215.2). Lineage (NCBI taxonomy): Eukaryota > Viridiplantae > Streptophyta > Magnoliopsida > Poales > Poaceae > Triticum > Triticum urartu. The sequence goes on along the minus strand of NC_053026.1, from coordinate 415,181,130 downwards.
TCTGTAATTAGTACTACAAAGAATACGAGGACGATCCGTTCTCATCATTTACATGTCCTAGTCGGTACAGGTTGTGTTATCCGGTCGACAACAAAGCTATTAGTTTTACACGTTGATGAAGGGCGCGCCAGTGATGATCTCCGTTGCCGCCAGAGCGACGAGTCCGAGCATGGCGAAGCGGCCGTTCCAGAGCTCCGCGTTGGCGTTCATGATGATACCGGCTCTGCCCTCGGCGCTCTCTCCTTGGAGCAGCGGCACCAGAGAAGCTACGGATAGCACCGCCACGGAGTAGGCGAACCACGCCTGCCCGGTGCCGCTGCCGAGCTGCGAGAGGAGCCCGTCGCCGCGCCCTGCCTCCACGGCGAGCGCCGTCACGAAACCCACCATGGCCAGGCGCCCATTAATGCGCTCCGGCGCAGGGCCGCTGAACGCCAGCGCGTCCCAGATAGAGGTGCTCGCCTGTGCCGTGAACAAATATCAGAAAACTGTCACTCGGCTGAGTTTAGCGACGGCGCCGTGCCGCTTATACAGTTGGTACGTACCTTGGGTTTGTTTGGCGGTGGTGCGCTCGGGCCCCCGGTCTGTGCCCTGACGACGAGGGCGCGTCTGCCCAGCGCTGGCAGAGACTGGGCGCCGAAGCGGCTAGCCGAGCAGCGCGGCAGGACGGCGGCGCCGGCGCCGGCAAAGGAGCTCATGGCCGTCATGGTCGCCATTAATCAGCTGCGGACAGGAGGTGCACGAAGGACAGAAGAAGCTACAGATGCTGCAACAGGCAAGAAAACTGCTAGATGATTGCTAGTGGAGTGCTACTTGCTGCTGTGTCGCCGAGTGTTGTTTACTGATGTATTGTTCCGTGTGAGCGGGCACAATTTATAGGCCGTGTTCCACGCAAGCCAAGTAGCCAACCCTTGACGAGCTGAGCGCGGTGGCCGCGACGGTGCCCACGTCGCGAGCGGCTCTCGGCTCTCGGCCATGAATTATCCTGTACGTGGAGCGAACCAGTGAGTACGCGGACGTGGAGGCCACCATGCTGAGGGCAACGCCAAACTGCAGACAGACAAGTTGGAAGCTTGTGTCGACGCACAGATCTTAAAGAGGCACGTGTGGACCAGAAGCTTTTTTTTTTAAGCTCGTGTGGACCAGAAGCTGAACTTTGGCATTTTTCTTTGTTTCTTACTTTGGTTTTCTTTATTTATATTTGATTTTCTCTTTTCCTTTTTCTAAACAAAACACATTTCTATACATTGTACATTTTTAGTATACATGAGGAATATTTTTGATACATGTCTAACATTTTCCAAATACTACATGGTTAAAAAATAACTATATAATTTGATGTCTAACTGTTTTCATACACATATGCATTTTTGGTATACATAAAAAACGTTTTTATACATGTTTAATATTTTTTAAAAAACTTTATTAATCTTTCTTTCAAATACTTGTTTAAAAAAATGAATAAGTGTTAAACATTTTTCAATACAAGCTGAAACATTTTTTTAATGGTACAAAATTTTTTTGTAAAAACTATGCAAACATTTTATTAAACAATATAAACATGTTTCAAAATTTCAGAAACATATTTTCCAAACGCGTGAACATTTATTATATGTAAATTACATTTTTTGAATGGTACAAAACATTTTCTTTAATTATATGGAAAAAATACAATGAATAATATTTGCAAAAAATATCACATACATTTTTTAAACTCGTGAACTTTTTTCTGATGTCACAGACATTTGTTAGTGCTTAAATTGTTTTTAAGAAGTTATACTAACAAAATATATACACTGTGTTAACATTTACAAATTCGCAGTAAACTTTAAAAAAAAAGTATATTAAGTTTTTAAATACATGTACTACTCCCTCCAATTCTATGTATGTGTCGTGGTTTAGTTCAGATTTGAAATAAAATCACGACTCTTATTTTATATCGGATAAAGTATAATATTTTCAAGAATATAAACAAAAAGAATAAGAGAATAGAAAAAACTATTAACAAAATTGATGTATGTGTACCTGCATGATTATGAGCCGGACCATTTCGGGTGTCCTTGAGGCTAGACGTTGCTTGTGTCTCGCCGATTCCGCCAAACATTGTGTGCATATTGGTGCCGTTATGCAACATGAGGATTTGTGTGCAAACAAACTGGTGCAGTACATGGCCCAAAGCATGTATTCCCCGCAGGATCTACCAGGCCAACTTCCAAGGAAGCCGAAAAATAGTGCTAGTAATCAAACACGTCCTAAGAAACTAGATGATACTACACACGTTGTTGCGAAATATTTTGCAATATATTTTTAATAAAGATTGGTTGTATGAAACATGCATATTTGGAGTAATATGAGAACTAAAACTAAAAATGCATATGATTCATTGTGTTTGATTATTTTATTATCATAAAATATTTATTAAATTTAAATATAATAACAAATTTAAATAATTATTAAATATAAATATCATAATAATTGAAGATTCTCATGCATGTTTGCATGTTGAGGTGAAGTTTTTTCCATGCATGATACATGATGAGATGACATGCTTGCATATGAGAGAAATGTGATAGTGAGGAGTAACTATTTAAATATAGAAAAATCAGGATCGTCTTCTTTTTGCATCCACCCACGGCATGACATGAGCAGTACACATGGTTGTCTCGAGATCTCTGTCTGGCCGGAGTTTCAACAAGCAGAGATAAACCCGAAAAAAAATGTTGCGATCCCATCCCCTTCGTAGAACATGCCGCCGTGAACAAACGCTAAGCACACCAAACTGAGTGTCTAACAATCGATACGACTCGTCAACACAACCCTGAGGATGAACATAGATATGGGGGAAGCCAAAGAACTATTGTTACCATTGTCGTTTTCGCTCCAGCTTACCATGATGAAAAACTCAAAAACCCTATGAAAAATGGACCAAGAGACTCGGATCTGGGTCCCCTCATTCTCTGACCGCCACAACGATTTTTGGAGGCAAGCGGAACCTGTGATGGCACCCGCAGGTCGAGGGGAAAAGATAGGCTCCTCCTCTTTGGCAACCCTTAGAAAAATGATTCCTAGATAACGACCTTTTTTTTACTACATTGTGTTTCGTGTTTAAAATAAAATACAACAGCGGCAACAATTTCATCTCTGAATAGATGATTTTACACTCTGAACATTCCCACTGTTTGTTTTTGTGTTGCGAAAATGATTCATTAGCGTGTTTTTCCCTTGTGTTGCGGAAATGATTCATTGGTGTGTTTCCCCTTGTGTTGCGGACAGTGCCATAGCCAGAATAGCCGCACACCCAAGGCCAAGCTACAGTTGCGAACATTTTCATCAGCACGGCCCTGGTAACCCGGAGCCTGGCTACGCCCCTGGTTGCGGAAGTGTTTTAGCTTTTTCTTCATACAAATTGATTTTGTGAGAGTACACTGCCCAACCATTTTCTGCATTTTAAATTGCCTTAGATGATTTACTGGTTTTTGCTTTGATTTCTGATGCCCATGCCAAACTAATGTGTGAAAAATGAGGACAACTCAATCGGGCATTGGTTATTTACATGTTAATTTGTGTTGGGCAGTATACTTGGAAAAGTGGAAAAATGAAGGACATCACTCCCTTTTCCACCTCCATCTCATCATCGAATAAGGGTTCTCCAGTTCCTTCTCCATTTGGTCGTCATCTTCAATGCCGGCGAGGAGCGCGGATTATTTTTTTCCTGACGATCTGCTGGATGGGGCGGGTGGTGTAAGCGGCAAGGTGGCATCAGTGAGATGGTGGAGCCGGTGTTGAGAGGCCTTTCGTTCTTCCAGCTTCCCCTTTGTCATGGTGGTGGCCCTCTCGGCGCTGTCGTCAAGCTTGGAAGATTGTGTAGGTGCATGTGTGGTTTGTGGACTCCGGATCTGTTGGTTCTCGTTGGTATGGGCGTCTCGATAAGCCGGCGCAAGTGGTGGCACTATGTCGATCCGGATCTTCTTCGACATACTGGCCTATTGGGCCAAGGATGGTGACTTCTCGTCGTCAGCAGTCCGTGCGCATGACCAAGGTTATCATTGGCTCTGGAAGGGAGTGGTGGCGACGGCGGCGGCGGTGTGCCCTCATCCCGCGTCGACGATGTTTCTGGATTGTTTCTCCAAAATGTTCGTTGTAATTTTCTTATTTTGCGGGTGCGTTGTACCACTGCTTACTTTTAATATATGGTCCTTTTCGTAAAAAAATTAAGGAAGAAAACGATTATAAGTTTTTTAAAGAGATTATATTTCAAAGAAGACTTGCCCGCGAAAAAAATAATCAAAGAAGACGAAAAGGATAAAGGAGTAAATAAGGACCAAAAAAAAGTACCCCAGCCGCTGCCTTGACGGAGATGGCGTTCCCGGTGGCTGTCCCACGCCCGAGACCCATCCTCCGTCTGGACCGTCTCCACCTCACCCCCATCCGCGCCGCCGCGGCAAGAACCCCCGTTCCCCAGCCCCTCCCCGACGAGCTCCAGCTCGTCGCCGACGTCCGCTCCCCGCACAACCACATCCGCGTCGCCGACGTCTCCCCGCGCGCTGCCGGCCACCCCCTCGCCGGCGCGCGCCTCCTCCTCCTCGACGGCCCGGGCAACATCCACTCCGTCTCCTTCCCTCGTCGCCCCTACTGCCCCCTCACTTCCACCTACTTCGACGTCTTCGCCACCCTCCCGCCTCTCCTCCCGCGCCCATCCCTCGCCGTCCTCGGCTTCGGCGCGGGCTCCGCCGCGCGCGCCCTCCTCCATTTCTACCCGGACATATCCGTCCATGGCTGGGAACTCGACCCCTCCGTCATCGCCGTCGCCCGGGACTTCTTCAGCCTCGCGGAGCTCGAAAGGGACCACGCCGGCAGGCTGGTCATCCACGTCGGCGACGCGCTGGAGGCCGAGGCCGTGCCGGGGGGCTTCGGCGGCGTGCTGGTGGATCTGTTCGCCAACGGGAGCGTGCTGCCGGAGCTCCAAAAGGCGGACGCTTGGCGCCAGATAGGCGCGATGGTAGCGCCGGGAGGGAGGATGATGGTGAACTGCGGCGGGGGCTGCGTGGAGGCGGAGGAGGAGGGGAGAGACGGCGAGGCAGTGAAGGATGCGACGCTGCGGGCGATGGTGGCAGCGTTCGGGGAGGGAATGGTGGCGGTGCTGAGCGTGGATGAAAGTTGGGTGGCGATGACAGCGCCGGTGGCGCGGGCATCGGAGGAGGCGGCGGCGTGGAAGGCTAGGCTGCCGCCGGAGCTGGGCCACTATATTGACATGTGGAAGCCGCACAATGGCAATGGTGATGCATGAATAGATGGGGATTATGCAGTGGTTCTCTGTGCAAGAATGCAGAGTGATTTCTGTAAGTAAGCGCACCACATTACTGAATTCTTCTTGTCCCTATTACCTATACATTCTTGGAATTCATTGACTAGTGACTAACAGGGCATGCCAACTAGAGAAAATGAAACTATATCTAAGCTATTTAAAATGTAATTGTCACAAAATGAGTGATCTAAATCTATGACAAATTGTTTTTTCTGTGGTATGGAACTATGGATAGTGTCTGCTGAAATCTCTAATAACCAGATGGTAAATCAATGTGTGTGATCACAAATGTGAATTGGCAAGAAAGAAAGATTCTAAAGGCACAACAAGATTTCAGATCCGATGAGCTGTCAGTTATTTTAAAACCTGTTCAAATCACAATTTAATAGTTCAAAATTTCGGTATTATCTCAAATGTGGAGGAGAGCAAAGGTGTTGTGTTTCATTGTTTAAGATTTGTTAGTGGAGTTCGTGCAACTAAATATCCCCGCTTCACTGGTATGTAGTTATTCAGAACGATTGTGGTAACTGATAACAGCATAAAATCCAGATCTCTTCTGTACAAACTGTAGTGATTTATTTGTTACTAACTTCTGTTGTGCTGATTTGGTATTTGCCGTCTAAGATGCAAACTTGTAGATTTTGACAGTACAGTTCTGGAAGAGAAAATATTTGGGATTTTTCAGCTGCTTTCTCAATTAAGTCACACATTGCATGCTGCATTTTTGTACCTAACTTTAATGTCAAGTACTCCCTCCGTTCACAAATACTCCCTCCATCTCAAAATAAGTGTCACTGATTTAGTACAACTTTGTACTAACTTTGCACTAAATCAGCGACACTTATTTTAGGACGGAGGGAGTATAAGATGTTCTAACTTTTTTCTGAATCGGGTGTATATAGACACGCATTAGTGTGTTTGTCACTCATTTCAGTCCTACGTAGTCCATATTATATCCAAAACATCTTGTATTTGTGAACGGATGGAGTAGTTAACTGACCTAGTTTAAAAGACCAAGGATCACATCCTTTTTAAGCTCAAGGGAAAAAACAGAGCCACATTGGAAGGCAAGATGTAACAGTCTAAAAGGTTACATTGAACTTCATATGTCGATGTGTGGAGACAATTCCCTGCAAAAAGCATCAAACTGCGTATGATTATAGCAAGTTAACCCTGTTGGTATTCCTTTTTTCTCCCTTATCTTTATTTTTCAAGCGTTGACCATTCCCTTCAACAGGCACATCAAACTGCAGATGATTATAACAAGCTTTCAAAAATTGGCTCAGACACTACATGTTGCGTTTTTTCCAGCAATTTTCACGTCTTCGGTAGCTAAATTATCTACTCCTCTCTACAGACATTAATTAAGCCCTGACAAAAACAGAGTCGGCATAGACAGACTTCATGTAAATGGATATTTGAGGAAACAGAAGACAGTTAGTTTGCTATCTAGTACTCCCTCTGTCCGGAAATACTTGTCCTAGAAATGGTTGTATCTAGACTTATTTTAGTTATAGATACATCCATTTTATCCATTTTTAAGACAAATATTTCCAGACAGAGGGAGTACTTGATTAAGACAATTAGATTTAATGCTAGTTTCCCTCTTTAATAAACTCAACAAAGAACAGAAAAGATGTGCTGCATGGAAAAGTCCCACCCAACAGCTTGTAAAGTTGCATTTCGATTTAAAGCATGCATTGCAACAGCCGATTCCCTCCAAAATGCGTCCGAACTAGTTGACCTTTACATACGCATTCCTTGTGCTCTTTTATTCCCCTTTTCATACAAAGAAAGACAAGGTTGTTCTTTCCTTCCTCCTCATCTTTTCTCCTTTGATCCCTTTCCTTTTTCGCTTTTGCTCCTGCCCACACGCCTGAGTAAAACTATTTTCGCCCCCAAACCGAGCGCTTTGCCTTTGCATCTTGCTAACCATGCCCTTCAGCGTTCTTGAAAGAAGGCAAAGCTTGCGCTAATGGATCGGAAAGAGCTCATCTCCCTCTTTTCATTTCCCGTGCAACTTCCTCAGATTCCTCTCCCGTGCACTGACTGACTGTTTCAGTAGCATCTCTTTCTTTCTATGCTTTGGCAAACATCTTTTTCTGTTCCTTTTCACTGGCTTATAAACACAGGCGTTGCATTGCACAGTCGGGCTGTCGTATCGATCCGTTATCGCTTGAAGTTTCGGCTACCTAGCTAACTGGTAGAGTAGTGCGTACGTGCAGGACCTTCCTCTTCTTTCACATCCGTTCTTTGTTCTTTGATTTGAGATTTGAGTTGACACTTGTAACTCTGTTTGTTTTTCCGTTTGCAGGCAGGGTGCAGCATGGGTTTTCAGAGAAAGATTCTTCTGCCCGAGAGAGCCACCATCCAGAAGACCGACGCTGGAACTCTGCAGCCGCTGAAGATGAAGCGGCCTCGTGATGGTGAGGACGAAGGCGCTTCGGGGCCGCTGACGCCGACGGCGAACAGCGCAGGGACCGCGCATCCGTGCTGCCCGCCGGCGCCGCCGAAGAAGCCGAGGCTCGTGCTGGGGTGCAGCCTGGACGGGTTCAAGGTTCTCAGCGTCATGGACTTGCGTTGCTTCCTTCGTTGACGAACCACCTTGCTTGCTTGTTTGTTTGTTTAGTTAGAGAAGAGAGGGGATTTTGTTTTGGTGTTTTTGTGCTCTTCAACTGTTCTTTTTAGCCGGAATAAGCCTGTAGATTTGCATTGTGGGCTGCTATGATATGCTGAAGCGGCCGCGACCTTATTACAGTAATTATCACTGAAACTAGAGCTGTTCAAATCGGCAAAGGCTCTTATTTTTTTTTTCTTTTATCTCCTGACGACGAAAGATAACCCCGTCGGGGCCTCGGTGCGGGGCTGATCTGCACTCTGAATAGCTTTGCGTCAAGAGCAATGGATCGGTTTCAACAGTCACCCGTGTCATTCATTCCCAATCCCTGGGTTTCAGCATTCACTGCGTCTTGGACGATAATGGAGCCAGGAATTGAGTTTATCCGAAATGAATACGCAAGTCTTATTATATCTTTCTGAACACGGTAAGGTCTTAATTTTTTGTAAGGCATTAGATCAAGAAACGTATGCATGATGGGATGGCACAATGCAAAGAAGAAAGTTTACCGGTGCTTTCCTGCCTGCAAAGGCTCCGCTTCCGCGCATGCACACACGTGTTTCTCTAAGATCTTTCCATTAGCTCGCGCTAGAAACAAAGCCCGAATTTAACACGGTGCTGCGCTTCTGGTCCGTACCGTAGGTGCTGGAGTCCGCGGATGCTTCCCAACTTTTCTAGAGTATCTGTTTGGCGTTTCATGATGAAGCCCTTGTCCGCACGGTGGCCTCCACGTCCGCTCCCTCGCTCCACGTAGATGGTAACCCACGGCCGGGAGCAGCTCGCGACGTGGGCACCGCCGCGGCCACCGCGCGCAGCTCGTCAGGGTTGGCTCTCGCGGAGCACACGGCCTATAAACTGTGCCCCCTCTCTCGGAACAATACATCAAGCAAACACTCAGCGACACAACAACAATCAGAAACTGTACTAGCAATCATCTAGCCGATTCCTTGCCTGTTGCAGCATCTGTAGCTTCCTTCCGTCCGCGGCTGATTAATGGCGACCATGATGGCCATGAGCTCCTTCGCCGGTGCCGCCGTCCTGCCGCGCGGCTCGGCAGGCCGCCTCGGCGCCAGGTCTCTACCAGCGCTGGGCCGGCGCGCCCTCGTCGTCAGGGCCCAGACCGAGGGCCCCAGCGCACCACCGTCAAACAAACCCAAGGCGAGCACCTCGATCTGGGACGCGCTCGCATTCAGCGGCCCTGCGCCGGAGCGCATCAACGGGCGCCTTGCCATGGTAGGCTTCGTGACGGCGCTTGCAGTGGAGGCAGGGCGCGGCGACGGGCTACTCTCGCAGCTCAGCAGCGGCACCGGGCAGGCGTGGTTCGCCTACTCTGTGGCGGTGCTGTCTGTGGCGTCGCTGGTGCCGCTGCTCCAGGGCGAGAGCGCCGAGGGCAGAGCCGGCACCATCATGAACGCAAACGCGGAGCTCTGGAACGGCCGCTTCGCCATGCTCGGCCTCGTCGCTCTGGCGGCGACCGAGATCATCACTGGCGCACCCTTCATCAACGTGTAAAACTAGCTTTGTTGTCAACCGGATAACACAACTTATACATAGCTAGTAGGACATGTAAATGATGAGAACTGATCATCCTCTTATTCTTTGCAGTATATACTAATGGGATATATATATTTTTTGTCCCTCAATCAACTTTACCGGTAGTTTAGAAATGGTCTCAAAACTACAAAACCAGAAAAACCTAGTCCCTCAATTGTCGAAACCGGATATTTTTTCATCCCTCAAACGACTGTGCTGACGTGGCATGGTTTTGACCACTGACCTCGCCACAACCTCACCTTTGTCTTCTCCCCCTCTTTCTCTATGCACAGGGAAGCACCTCACCGCACGTCTGCTCCGCTGCCTCCGGCAGTCGTGGCCTCACCTTCGTATTCGTCCACCTCTTCCTTGGCTGCTGATGATACATCCATACGCAACTTGATCGATCCTCCTGTGCGAAGCTAGCCAAGCAAATTGATTTGGTCCCGGCCAGAAACGCCCAAATCTCACGCACATACACACAAACCAGTCGGCTGGAAACACAACGCAGGCACGCACACAAAAGCTGGCTATGTTTGCTAAAGGTTCGTCTCGAGCCTTGCTGATTTGTTGATTCTTTAACGACTGTTGTTTACAGGGGATCCCCTAGCTCGCTCCCGCTCTGGTTCCAAGCCTGATCCCTGACGGTATCCTCTCGCTCCTGCTCCCGTCCCGCCGTGCCGACGGCAGCGGCAACAGGTCCAGCGAGCCATGCAGCCGTGCTGAGACTGCTGGTGCCGCAACGCAGGAGCCCGAGATGGCATGTGCATGGCGCCCTTCGTGATGTGCGACCCTGTTTCCCTGTGAATGCGCTGGCGCTGCCGTCCGAGGACGTGGGCACTGGCACATGGCCACCGTGCACTACTTTGACAACCACGGAGTGGAGCGCGCCGTCACAACGGTGTACGACCAGCAGCAGGCACTCGCAGCCACCGCTAGCTCCCGTGTGGAGACGCCCTGAGGCCAGGCCCATGGTAACCATGTGTGATGTGTCATCGGATTCTTCTCCGGCCTGGGTGAGAGAGAGAAGATAGAAGAAGAAGACAGATGAGTTGGACGATGATGTGGCAAGTTCAGTGGTCAAAACCGGGTCGGGCTCTCCTGCAGGGTTCCCAGCACGATAGTACGCACTATCGTGCAGGGCCAACGGGCGTCCGACACCTGTCCTGATAGACCCCATCACTTAATAAAATGTTTTCCTTTTCTTATAATTTATTGAAAACAATTTTTCTTTGTCTTATCCGTGCGTATCGCTGCTGCCACTCCCTCTTTCACAGCCACTCATTCCACTGTGAGGGAGGATTCCGACCAGGAGAAATCTACCGTTCAGGTCCGTCGCCGGCGGCAAGACCGGAGCTGTATAGCGCCGTCCATCTCTGACGCGCTTCGCCGCCCAGAGCTGTCACGGCTAGCGCCACCCGTCTCCGGCGCGCTTCGCCGCCATGAGCCGCGGGGTTCGAAGGCAGTAAGACAGAAATCGCCGCCGCTCGCCTCCGGCACGCTGCGCGCGGCCTGTGGCCGTTGTATTGGCTGGAGGCAAGATGGGATCCATCACGGCTAGCTCCGTTCGCCTAAGGCACGCTGCGCCACGCCCGGCCATGGACTTGGCCGGCGGCAAGACGGGGGCCGTCGCGGCTAGTGTCGCTCGCCTCCGGCACACCCAAGGCCAGCCCAAGGTTGTGGCTGATCCGCTCCCTGTGAGATGGTGGCACGGTGGAACTGCAGCGCGTGCAGCCGGCGGCTGAGATTCCGTGGGAGTTCGCGTGGTCACAGTGGAAGATGCGAACTCGATGCAAACTCAACAGGCAAAGGTGAGAGATGATTCGCTACTTCATCTACCTTTGTGCTAGTACCTAATTAGCTCTCGGCTATATACGTACGCAAGCTATTACTGGTAGCAATGTACTAGCTCTGTACTAGTAGCTAGCTATGTAGTGAACTCTAAAGTATGCAAGCTATCTACTCTGCTCTGTTTTTCAGTCATACAGTACAGGGGAAATCACAAATTGGTGAAAGCACCTTTTAATGAATTTAGTGCCTATAAGCAGGGGCGGCGCTAGGGGTATTCTTGGGTCTTTATGTGAATACCCACGATTTTTACAAAACAATGTTGATTTTGATAAAACAGTGACAATTTTAGAAAAAACAATAATTTTGGCAAAATAAATACACATGAATATCCGGTTGCAAATTCCGGGAGCCGCCACTGCCTATAAGAACACATTTAACTGGGAAACTAAACCTCAGTTACACGTCTAACATATCATAAGGAATAACCAATAACTAATCCATATTCATGTATATATTTTTATTTGAGCATAAAACCGTTGTGCATCTAACATTAAAAGGAACGGTAAGATAAATTATTACATCTCAGAGGAACTGTCTTGTAGAGCAATCCTGAGATACGAAGTTTACATAGAGCTATTTAAAAGTGTTTATCTTGTATGTGACTTGATTGGCTACCCAAGACCTGGAAGAACAAAGAAATAATTTCTTATGACATATAAACTTCAATTGGGAATATGACTTGTAAGTGAACAATACCTGAATTGGCAGCTGGTCATTTTTGAGATGTTGGCCATCCCGAGTCCGATAACATTTGGGAGCTCTACATGCAATGTTGATTCAAAAGTCAATACAAGGGAATGACATGTGCATGTTCATTTTAATTTATAGCGATTAACTAATAAAATTCTACCTGACTTGGTTGAGTGCTAGTTGGCGGCTGGTGATTATGAGATGTTGGCCATCCCGAGTCCGATGACACCACAGAAGTCTACATGTAGTGTTAATCAAAAAGTAAATGACCCGTGCATGCCCGTCTTAATTTTAACAACTAACTAAATAAATATACCTGACTCGGTTGAATGCTATGATAGAAATATAGTTGTTGTGGTCGCAAGCCAAGTAACTGTTGAAAACTAGTAGTGCCTACCTGCGATAGCGGAGCAGGCAAGCCATGATGTAATACTTGCAAATTATAGGTATTGAAGAATTTTCATCTGCTTGTCCTGTAGGTATTGAAGAATGGCACCTGTGTCTCCTTCTTGGATTGACTGCATACGCTTTGATCGGAGATAATTTTTATAATCCTTTTGACCAAAGCTAAGACATCGCCTACCCCCTGCTTGTCTACTCATCACTTCATGACCAGATTTTGGTCTAATACCTGAATCGTTCAATATGTCAATCTGGGCCTTCTGAGCTTCTGTAATTCTTCTTTGGGATCGCAGTAGATGGGCTTTGCTTGGAGTTACAAGTTCATGATTATGAGCATCCTCAAAGCTGCTTACAACATACTTTCCATTACCACTTATTTTGATGGTCATCTCTGCCATACACCCAACTCTTGTATCTGCTCGCTTCCGCTGGCATTGTTCCTTGCTCTTGTCCTTGAAACCTGCCTTTGAGCATACAAATTTCTTTGTTCGAATAACATTCGTTGAGGATTTATCATGCCAAAATTTCCTGACACTGAAACCAACATGTCCTGCATATGCATTATAAAACTCATGCTATATCTTCATTCTCAAATTCCATTCCTATCTCTGGTTTTAACCTTTTGCTGTAATCATCATCTGTGTTTCGACCTGCCTCTCCCACATCTGTGGTGTCATGATCTACACAACATAAAAAATATAATATACTAATTAGTTCACGGGCGACACATGGAGTAAAAGATAACACGATATTCACAGTCCTGGTTTTAGTGAAACCTGAAAAGCGCTTATAGATAGAACAATGCTTTTTGGAAAAGGACACATGGTATTCACGGGGCATTCGAAAAATATTGATCTTTTTCTTTGATACAGTAATCTCTATCATTAGAGTTAGCAAAAAGAGAATATGTCAAAGGAGAAATCTCAGGCAGTAAAATTTATAATAAACTTAGGTGGTATTCTGATGCATAATGTACGCAACATCGTAGGAGTAATCATCATTAACGGAATTATAATGCAATTCCGAAGGATTAATTTGCATGTGTTTCAAAGAAACGGGGCTACGGAAGATGAAGTACTGGGAGTAATTTGCATGTCATACATTCAACTCTTTGTTTATTTGTTTCTTTCAATCTTATCAGCTTCGTATGATCAAGAGTGTTGACAATCTGTACATTCCAGGCGCAAGAACATACCTACGGACGATGAATTGGCAGGAGCTCCGTCCATGCTGAAGAACACCGTAGATGTTGATCCACGGAGAGGACAATTTCCTATCAATCTTGATCTATTCTCCTTTGATCCGGGGGCAACAACAATGGAATAGATTGGTACGAGAAAGGACGGATGAAGCCATGAAGAGATTTTGGCGGCAATCTGTTGTTACGCGGGAGATAAACCTGTCGTTTTGCTGATTTTCTAGAACTTAACTGCAATTATAGAGATACGCTGGGTTGTTTAAGTGGTGGGGCCCTACCGGGACAGGTGTCGGACATCCGTTGGCCCTGCACGATAGTGCGTACTGGGAACCCTGCAGGAGAGCCCGACCCGTCAAAACCATGCCACATCAGCACAAAACCATCTGAATCCGTTTGAGGGACGAAAATATCCGGTTTTAATAATTGAAGGACTAGATTTTTTTGGTTTTGTAGTTGAGAGACCATTTCTATACTATCGGTAAAATTGAGGGGCAAAAAATATACTTTTCCCTATACTAATTAAAGACGGTCTATTTTTTTCTCACTCGAAATCTTCTTAATTATCTCTATTACTCTATATGTTGACATACATTCATCTTTCTACCGTCGAATGTTCGAGGAATTTTTGATAAAGCTTAATCCGGAAGAAGAGTAGATAAAACATGATTAACATAGTACTCCCTCCGATTCATATTACCCCACGAAGAAACAGGAGGCTTGCGAGTAGGGATGAAAGCCGGGAATCGGCAGCGTGGCAGACGTGCGCGGCGGCTCTGGCAATGGTACACGAGGAGAGGTCGATTAGCCCATGTTGGCCTGGGTTTAACCCTAGGTAGAGCAGGGCCTTCTTAGTTGCCGCAGCGACTCTGGTAATGTTTTCCTCTTGCTATGCGGCGGCGACGACGACAAGCCCGTGCTGGCCTGGGCTTAACCCTAGGTAGAGCAGGGCCTTCCTCGTTGTCGCAGCGACTAGCAATGTTTTTCCTCTTGCTGTGCGGCGGTCCTCTTGCTGTGCGGCGGCGGCGGACGCGGCTTCGAGCTTGCAGTCCTACGAGTGCCTCCGGCCCTTCTTCCTCTTAGGCCGACTGCACGACATGCTGCTCATCCGTCAACGACTTCTTCTTGGTCGGCACCACCGTCTTGTGGGCTACGTGGGGCTTGCCTTTGGCGGAAGCAGGCCGGAGGCAGCGTCGAGGATCGGCATGTCGTTCATGACAAGCGGCCGGAAGCGTGAGTAAGCGGGAATTTTTTGGGAAAGAGAGGGAAATGAGGATGGTTGTACCGCCGACTAGCAGACTAAGGGGAGGAGTAGGCAAGCGTTGTAGGTGCCAACGCAAACAAGGTCTAAATTTGAACCAGGATGATCGCGCGACGGACAAAAAATAGATGTAGGCCACGTTTAGATCAGCGTCTTGGACTGCCTTTTATATCCGTTTGGACCCAAACAAACAGGACTAATTAGTCCGCGTTGGAGTTGCTCTGAGGCCCGTGTCCCACATCGCGCGCGCAAGGTGTCCGCAATTATTTTCCTGTTCGCGCGCAGCTCGGCGAGTGGCGGGCGTGGAGGTCGCCTGCGCCGCCGACATCGCAGCGACTCTCCGGCTGTGCTCTGCTCCACCACCCAACCACCCTTTCGACGTACTACTCCAGAAGGATTCAGCCGGCTGTTACTGGAGCCCGCGCCGTGCCGCGCCCGTGCAGGTACGAGCCTGCTCAGTTCTGCAAATCCCGGAACTCTTGGTCTAGCCCCCGCAAAACTCTTCTCTTTCTAATTTTGGGGTATGTTTTCCCAAGGATGTCCTACATGCTAGTACATGGTGAAAAATACCAATTTTGAAAATACCAACTTTGCGCCAAACATGAGTGTAGCTGAACTAAGCCAAAACCAGATGTCTCATTGCACGCCAGGTGTTTGTTAGAATGCCGATTCGTGGATACACTCGAATTATGTCTGTTTTTGCTGTGAAACAATGCCCGCATCTGCGGCAACCCCTAAATCCCTAAACCATCCAAGGAGCCAACATGTGACAAGCTGTACGGGACTGAAGTTCATGACAAAAAAGAATGTAGTAAACAGTTGAATAAATGGTTCAGTTCAATCAGGTCTGAATAGGGTATACACACGGAAATTACTACGAACAATGACCGGACTGGGGCCAGTGCTGACAAACTGGATGCCCAGGATAAGTTGAACTTTATGTATGGGCATAAACATAATTAGCTGTTGTATGTCGAGCTAATTCAGGCCAATCCTTTACCATTCTAGAAATTTATTCAGCTGGAGACTGCTTTATGCAATACCAGCTCAAATGAGCTAGAAACAACTTGAACTTGAAACAGGTGCCACTCATGTGCTAAGACTTCTGCGGCCGGTATCAGTAACAGTCGAACCATCGTGCGTATGGTCACTTGTTTGTTGACCTATGACTTCTTCGACCCTGACAAGAGACAGTTGAACCATCCCTCCTCGAGCATCTTCACTTGTTTGTTGACCTGTCTCTTCTTGGACCCCCATAGGAGACTGTTGAACCATCGCTCCTCCAGCCTGCTCGCCTCCATTTCCTTGTGCCTGCTCCCCATTATGGCCAGGTTGCTCGCCTCCATTTCCTTGTGCCTGCGCCCCATTATGGCCAGGTTGCCCGCCTCCATTTCCTTGTGCCTGCTCCCCATTTTGGATAGGTTGCTCGCCTCCAGCCTGCCCGCCTCCATTTTCTTGTGCCTGTCCCCCATTATGGCCAGGTTGCCTGTCTCCAGCCTGTTCGCCTCCATTTCCTTGTGCCTGCTCCCCATTTTGGCCACGTTGCTCGTTCCTTGGATACAAGTAAATGATCACAGCTACCACAAAACAGGATGTCGTGATAGCTACATTAAGTTTGAAAAGTCCTCGAAAACTGCCAAACGTGAGTTCGTCTGGATCAGGTGCACGTCCTGCATTGTTACAGTTGTTTTCATATCCTACTCCGATCCATTTCTTCTCAATTTGATTGATGGTATCTCCTCCTATTACACTGAGGATTGCCTTTGAGATGTCCCCAACTAGAGGAGATCCTTTTGGAAATGCCTGTTAAAGAAATTTATTGTTCTATTAGCTTATATGCATAGCTCTAGAGCACTTCATATTCTGCTATGGTGATGCCTAAAGGAAAATCAAAATTGAACCCATGTGGTATCAAAGAAGTCCAGATTGTCGTTAGCATAAGTGTTTTAGAAAGTCATTCTGATGTGCATAAATAAAATTATGTGGAAGCACATGTTATTTAGTAAGAGCTAGGAAATCCAAAATTTTCTTGGTCTAAGTTTTAAGAGCTCATTTAGATTTATGTATATGAACGTACGTGGCAGCACATGTTGACTCGAGGAGTCGGGGAACTAATAAACAACAGTGCTGCGCCTAACTACTTAGCACCCATTCGTTGTGCGTAACTGAACATGCATAATTGGATTCTATATCTATGTGATAAACAAAGATAATTTTTGCTTGTATGGGTGAGTTGTGCACAATTTCAAATTGATAAGTCATCGGTGTTGCCATCACTTGCTTGAACACTTGTGTCAGCATTGTCGTACATGTCGTTAATGAGGATAATGTACTTCGTTGGAACTTTGTGTTTCTCCAAATCCACCATATGACATTCCGCGGTATCTTATCGAGTTATCATAGGACTTCTCCAAATCAATGAACACCATATACAGGTCCTTTTGTTACCTGTATCTCTCCACAAGTTGTCGTACCAAGAAAATGGCTTTCATGGTTGACCTCCCTGGCATGAAACCAAACAGAATTTTAGTCACGCTTGTTGTTGAAGATTGGTATTAATATTCCTCACCTCTGTTCTTTAGGCATCTTGTATGACCCAAAAAAGAGGTTGAAAAGGTTAGTTAGCCATACTACTGCCGTCTCCAATGCCTCTCCACACTTCAATAGGGATACAATCAGGGCCCATCTCCTTGCCTCCTTTCATCCTTTTTAAAGCCTCCCTGGCCTCAAACTCCTGGATTCGTCGCACAAAAACGTATGTTGGCATCATCAAAGGAGTCGTCCAGCTCAATGGTAGAGCTCTCATTCTTTCCATTGAATATTTTGTCGAAGTGCTCTTGCCATCTATGCTTGATGTCCTCGTCCTTCACCAAAAGCCGATCTGCTCCATTCTTGATGTATTTGACTTGGTTGACATCCCTCGTCTTCATCTCTCGATCTTGGCCATCTTATAGAAGTCCCTTTCGCATTCCTTCATGTTTAATCGCTGGTAGAGGTCCTCATACACCCGACCCCTTGCTTCACTCACAACTCGCTTTACTGTCTTCTTTGTCACCTTGTACTTCTCTATGTTGTCTGCACTCCTATCCAGGTGTAGGCGTCTGAAACATTCTTTCTTCTCCTTAATAGCCTTTTGGACATCATCATTCCACCACCAGGTATCTTTAGCTCGGCTTCTACTTCCCCTGATCACCCCAAATTCCTCTAAAGCCACCTTCCGAACGCAAGTCGCCATCTTCATCCACATATTGTTTGCATCACCCCCTTCCGCCCAAGAGCCCTCCTTAATAACTCCTTGAAAACATGAGTTTCCTCTCCTTGAGCTCACACCGCTTCGTTCTAGCGACTTTGGCACGCTTATCCTACTGGACACAAATCTGAAAGCGGAAGTCAGCACCACAAGCTTATGTTGAGGAACAACACTCCCCCTCCATGTATCACCTTACAATCTAGGCAAGCATGTCCGTCTTCTCTTGAGAGGACGAAATCAATCAGGCTAGAGTGTTGACCACTGCTAAAAGTCACTAGATGGGATTCTCTCTTTCCAAAGAGGGTGTTAATTACAATCATGTCGTAGGTTAAAGCCAAGCTTAAGACATTCCCTCCTTGATTCCTGCTGCCATAACCAAAGCCCCAAACCCACGCGAACATTGAGGTCTCATGCTATGAAGAGCTTCTCGCCAATAGGTACACTTCTAACCATGTCCCAGGCCTTCCCAGAATTCCCTTTTGGTCCTCTCACTGTGGCCTGCTTGCGGAGCATACACGCTCATAACATTGAGAACTAACTCCCCAACGACGAGCTTTACCAGGATAATCCGGTCCCTTGCTTGTTGACGTCTACCACTCCATACTTGAGGCTCTTGTTGAATCTGCCTACTCCATTTATGCTTGTAGTTCTCCCCTTGTACCATAGTTTGAAGCCGGTATCCTCCACCTCCTCCGTCTTCTGTCCCTTCCATTTGGTTTTTGGACTCATAGGATATCAACACTCCTCCTCACTGCTGTATCAACTAACTCTCGTGACTTACCCGTTGGGGACCCTACGATTCCAACTACCTAAGCCGATCCTACTAGGCCCAACTAGCTTCCTTGCCCATCGCACTCGTTGAGTCAAATGCGAAGACCCTTACTCATTTTTCGCTACACCTGGGTGTCGACGTAGCGCGCCACTAAGGATGTGATGATCCGATCCTTAATCACTTA
Source organism: Triticum urartu (assembly GCF_003073215.2). Lineage (NCBI taxonomy): Eukaryota > Viridiplantae > Streptophyta > Magnoliopsida > Poales > Poaceae > Triticum > Triticum urartu. Next base: position 415,162,073 of record NC_053026.1, on the reverse strand, counting down.
TAACCACATGCAGATCAAGATACGGCACGCCACCAAGGTCCAAGGGGTTATGGCCCGGCTCGTGCCCATTTGACACCACATCGGGGTTCCGATATGGCGCGTGGCGTCTGGGTTTCATCTCCATAAGAGTGCTGAGTTTGGACGTTGGCTCGCCAAGTCTATCACAACCCTCCTCCTTTACCCGGGCTCGGGGCCGGCTATGTTGAGACATGTTAGAATTGAGTATTTGTGCACTTCGAAAGAAAATAGTATATGCACAACATGTTAGAACACATGCACCACTCAAAAAATTGAACATCAGCATGTTGTAATCATAAATACATGTGGTCAAATGCTTTCACAATTTTTCGCTAATCTATACATATGAAATGACATGTTGTAATCTGAATTTAAATACTTTGAAGACGAAACTTTCTGACAAATGTTGTGAAGTCCTATTTCAGCGGAAGGTTTCTATACTCGCGTAGGTTCCATGAAGCTCCCCTCTTGTAAATACTTTCTCTTACATACTCAAAATATTATATACTGTCGGGGTCTCCCAATCAATTTTCTTTCAAAATATGTTTTTTAATGCACACGTTTGATTTTCCAGAATTATGTACTACCCATAGAAGCACATATTTTTCCATTAACTAGTAGTGATACCATCCTCTTACTTAGGAATAGCACCTGTGGCGGCATAAATCATTATGAAATTTCAATGTCAAATTTGATCATTAGTCACTTCAAACAGTGATCTTTCAGGATATGCCACTGTATAGTATGGAATCTATTACTCATGTGAATAGATTACATACAATGATCTTTCAGGAGTAACAAAAGCGGCGGGTGGCGACGCTGATTGGAGTTCAACTAGGATGGCAGGTGGAGCTAGCTATGCGTGCGTGCGTGCGTCTGACCGTCTGTTTTCTTCTTTCTTTGTTTAGATGTGCGTTCGTCTGGGTTAGATTAGGGGCATGGGTCAGTTAGTGGCCCCGTAAGTCAGTAGGGGTAACTTATGTCAAGTTTACAAATGCTGACACGTTTTTCTTCTGGTCAACTGGCCAAAAGAAATGGTTAACCCGCAGAGGTGTAACAGAGCGGTAGTTGTCATGCATTGTCAGAAGCTAGAATGGTAAAACTGAAATGTCAATTTTAAGAGTGGCATGGTCCAAATTTAGAGTGGCAGAAAAAAAATTCCGAGGCCAGTAGCATAACTTAGTTGACTTAGTGCTAAGGAGTTATGAACTAGTGATTAACGGCCATTTTATCAGTAAACATCAAATGTTCACAAAGTGCATATGTTATGTGAGCATTAGTTCAATACCATTTGACATCTGTTCATTCAGTTAGGAATTAGGTATGCAAAGCCAGCAATGCTCGCATCTTAAATAAAACTAGCAGCGATGATATGTGTGTATGTATGTCTGTAATCTATACGTTTTAAGAAAAAAATGTATAACTGTCAGCTCAAGAAATTTATTGCAAACAAACAGATGAAATTAGGTTACTTACATATCCAAAACCTGCTGCCTTATAAAATGGAACCATGGTGTATCCTTTGCAGTTCCTTGCCAGAAATAATCTGATGTATGGAACTTCATGAATGAACGCGGCAATTCCGCCATTTTTGCTTCCTTTCGAGAGTGCACTGTAAAATCCGTCATAGGTACTATAGGTCTTGATCTTCGATTTGTCGAAATTGAGTTGTTCCAGTAGACTCTGGACGTAGGAACCATGAGTGCATCCTACATAGTCCCCACTTCTACGGAGGTCATGGATATCGGTTATAGTTGGATTTAGTTGTCTTATGGTAAGCATTGTTGCCAAATTTGCGGTGTAGCTTGCTGACAATACAAGGAAGAAAAACACCCATACAATCAAGACTATCCGAGATAGTAAGTGTCTCACTCTGTCTGAAATTTTTGATATGGAGTTCAATTAGTTTTTCAGTCATATGGAAGGAAAATTCAGGAACCACATAACTTCATAATATAGATGAAAGTGATGAAACTTGATACGTAATTTTCTAGAGAGAATTCCTTATTTAACACCGTGTCTAAATTTTATGCCCTATTTAACATCGACAAACGATTTCTTCCCTATCTAACAAAGAGTTTAAATTTTATGCCTTTTATGACACTTTTGTCTATTTTGAGCCTCAATGACAACTGAAAAGACCCTTTTGCCCCTCATGTTTTATGTTTGTGCGCGCGTGTGTGCTGCTGATGTTGCGTGTGTGTGCGTGCGTGTGTGTGCTGCTGATGTTGCGTGTGTGTGCGTGTGTGTATGTGCTGCTGCGTGCCTGCGTGCTTGTGTGTGCGTGCGTGTGTATGCTGCTGCGTGTGTTGCTCGGTGTGTGCTGTCGCATGACTGCGTGTTTGTGTGTGCGTACATGCTGCTGTGTGTGTGCTGATGCGTGGGTGTGTGTTGTTGTGTGATGCGCGCGTGTGTGTGCTGTGTGCGTGTGTATGTGCTGCCGCTGCGTGTGTGCGTGTTGCGTGCGATGTGTATGTGTTGCCGCTGTGTGTTTGCTACTGCCCCGTACTGATATTGCATGTGTGTGTGCTACTGTCCCGCACACATACATATCACATGAAGGGCAAAAGGGTTTTTTCAGGTGTCATTTAGTCTTAAAATGGAAGAAAGTGTTATAAAGGGCATAGATTTTAGACTCGTTGTTAGATAGGGAAGAAAAAGTTTTTCAGTGTTAAATAAGAAAACAAAATTTAAGATAGTGTTAAATAAGGAATTGTTTCAACTTTCTACATGTGGTGCTTATTAAGTTTTTCAGATAGTGGGAATTATTTGCTAGTGTAGTTATCTTATGGCTCACGACGCACAGAACAGGGTTCTGGACAAGCATAGCTGCAAATCCTGAACGTGTGGTTGAGAATCAAACTTAGATCATCAGCCAGAGACAAGAGGTACCACACCGAAGCTATTGTAGTGTTAATTATTCGTAATACGGCACTGTTTCTGTGACAAAACTATTGTATATAAGATACTGAAATGACGTACAAAGTAACCTGACCACTCGAGCTTTGTTTTATACACCCCAGGCCTATCCGTTAAGCTTCATGTACTAGACAATGCAACCAAAAGTCCGAACTGATGAAAAGAGCTAGGCAATCCATATATACACTTCAATACCCCCTCTCACGTGTGATGCGGGAAGTCAATACATGAATAGATTTAGAGGTATGGCTAAAGAGGCCTATACATGGACACAAAGGGGGGCAGCAGCAATTTTTGGATAAATTGCGAAAGCCAGGACTTGAACTCAAGAAGGCCCTGATACCATGTTAAACTTCATGCACTAGCCAAAACAATCAAAAGTACGAACTGATGGAAAAGGCTAGGCAATCCACATATACACTTAAACATATCCAACAGCAGGAGCATCTAGTTTTGTAAGCTATGTCTACACGTTCACGTTCTTGCATACTTGGAGCATCTCAGATTGTTGAGCATAGACCCAAGGTTTGTTCCCTACATTGGTTGTTTGCTCATCTAAGACATGGAGGCAACTGGATGCATGCCTATTTGCTACAACATTGTAACTTTGTTAGTTGCACCAAGAATGAAATAATGATTTTGGTGCAGCTTGATACTTCATGTCATATGTTATGTGAAAGTTAATTTTCTCTTAAGGAATAGAAGTATTTTGGTAAATGTACTTACTGTCTCCAAATAGAGAAAAAAATGTCATAATCCCGATGTTTCTCAGAACTTCTCCAGTAATATTTATGTTGTTTTCCAGAAGCTCCAATATGCAGACAACAAACCATGTGTAGAACAATAATCCGATGCTTCTGAGCCACAGGCCACGTGATAATGGCTCAACGAAAATCCATGCTTTGTTAGTTCTGCTGCTCTTGGCTGGAACAACCATTGCCACTCCTGATTCTGTGTACGGTAGAGTGAAATCGACGTAGGAAGTTCTGTTATGTGAGATTGTTATATCCCCAATTGCTACATCATATTTCTGCAAGGCATCAAACAAAATTTGCTTTACTGACCAGCACAATGATCGCTTAATCTTTATTATGAAAGCTGTAACTATTTCATAAGGACATGAATAGGTAAACTAAGAAGAGCCTAACTATGCCATGTTTCTTATCATGTACTCCGTCTGTAAACTAGTATAAGATCGTTTGGATCACTACTTTAGTGATCTAAATGATCTTATATTAGTTTACAGAGGGAGTAAAGATGATGTGTATATTTCTCTGATATAGTACTATACCTAATGAGTTGCAAGCAACAGTTGACACGTTAATGCAATTTTTGCTACAATAACATAGTATCCCCTCTGTAAAGAAATATAAGAACGTTTGGATCACTAAAGTAGTGATCTAAACGCTCTTATATTTCTTTACGGAGGGAGTACCAAACAGTCACCTGACCCATAGTTAAGCATGATATGGTCGTTGTACAGACTATATAATAGAGAAATATGCCCCTGCTTAACATCTCCTCTCAATTGCAATTTATTTGAGCGGGATGTGTGCCATTTCTTTTACATGGTTGCACTAAACTAAAAGTAGTAAATATATGTGTGAGCTCTTACATCATGGCATGCATATAAAATGTACTTTTAGCAAATTCAATGCGGAAGTTGAAGCCCTGTTGCGGTTATTACCTTAAGGTAAACTTGGTAAATAAAATCATCATAACCTCCACTGCTTGTGTCATTTGTAGTGCCAAATGCTACATATTCATAGGGTAGTGCATAGGGAAGTCTTTTAACTGCCTCTTCGAATACATCAATTGAAAGGCCACTTGCTTTAGTTGCCCCTGTGATTGGATCCTTTCCACTTGTCATAAATTGTGGGTATACACTTACGTGCACTCCTACTCGAAGCTTCTTCCCATTTACAGGAGCTTCCCACCCTCTCGGTATCTCTGTTGATTTTCCCGGCCAAATCACGGGGTTTAGGTCAGAAGCTAAGCCTGAATGATGTGGCATTGCTTCCCCGTGATATAGTCGCCGGGAAATACCATTCTCTGCAGTCCAAAACCCAATTTGTTGCCACCCTTTACCAACTACATTTATGATCTGAAATGTAGAGGCTTGCAGCTGCCTGCCAGAAAGGTCAAAATGACCACTCAAACCTCTAAATTTGTATTGCAAGATGGTCTTTAGGAGATCCGGTCCATAAACAGAAGTTCCCAAGCTTGTCATATTTCTTGCAACTGCTGGTTTTTGAAATGATGTTTTGTTCTTAATACCAAGGTTTTCAACTGCTTGTGCTACCGCCCATATAGTATCATAGCCCCAGAGTTCAAATATGGTTGGTTTCAGTGGTGGATCATTTGGGTTATCAATCTGTAATCTCCTGTTCCAGCGTATGGTGAAGTTATCCAGTTCTGCTGATTTAGGAGTATAAAATTTTACACCTAAAACACCATTCATTGCATCCATGACAGAAGGGTCCATGGAGTCTATGACATTGGTTAGTCCATCTGTCATGATCCATACGAATCCTTTCTTCATCATACCAACCTCTTTTGCCTTTGTGAAGAGGATCGACGCCAAATCAGGTGACATATGCACCACGAAGACCCTTGTTTGCATTGTCATTAACTTATAGAGTTCTTGGGTAATTTGTTCAGTAGTTGCTGACAGAGGGATCACACTCCGATAGGGAACACGGGCATCAATTTCTTGGAGGGCGTCGATGAGATATGGTATGACACCTCTACCATAGTCAGTTTCTTCATAAATTGGCACCACCTGTCTCCACCCGTAGGCCTTAATTAGGGAGGCAATGCTATTCACTTGTGTAGAGTCACTCAATGTTGCACGAACAAAATATGGAAGACTGCCAGAGTAAAGAGATGGGCTTGTTGCTGTGAAGGAGATGACAGGGACCTGAGTTTTATTCCCGAGATCCGATACAAATGCTGCTTGTGAAGATGTTTGAGGGCCTATGATAACTTGGACACTGTAATTCTCTAGCAGGTCGAGAGCTGTGAAGTTGCATAATCAAATTTTAGTTGAATGCAAATTTGTGGCTGCCAGAAGCTTCGTAAATTCCGAATCGAAGAGTGAAGCAATGCCGTATGGTATTTACTCAATATATGTTCGTTCATAGCACTCTATAGCGTGTGTTTCTACTGTCCTAGCAAACTTACACTTGTGAAAACAGGATTGCAAATTTTTACCAATTTACAGATGAAGCTGCAAATTTGAACCCACAATCTTTGTATGAATGTAGCAAACCATGTCGTCATACAATGAATGATTACAGTTCGCTCTGTTCACATGAGTTGCTTGTTTTTAAACATGGCATTTATCGTGTTCCTGCATTACTAGTTATGCTGATAAATAGTGTTTATTTTACATTGGATTTCATCACAAAACTTTTAGAAGCCTCTTATGGAGTATATTCCGTGCTCTTTTACTACAATAACAATTCTAAGCAATGCTTGATTCCCCTTTTCCATTTCAGGTCATCCTATCATAGGGATATTTCCTTGATCCATCTGGAGGATTGTTTGAAGGTATTTTGGTGTGATTTTTCCATTGGAAGTGAACTTCATATTTCCATTGAAAAAAAAGTGTCCTCACATAGAAAGATGACTGCTAATAACGGCATTCTGATTTTAAGTCCACTTGTTATGTTCTGATTTTTGCCAAAAAAGGTTTTCGCCTTGCTTTATATATAAAGCATCGATCATCAAGCACCCAGTACAAACACACGCCACCGCAACACACGCACACACCCAGGGCAGGATACATAGGCGCTGAGCGCAGCAACACCACCCCTAGCACTGTCACCACGAAGAGATGAAGCTACATATGACGAACCATGTGTTCCAAGGCGGCGTCTTCGGGAAGGGTACGACACCGGAGCGCCGCCACTGCTCGATCCTAGTATCAGAGTTTTCCCTGGAGCCGCATGACGGGCAATGAGAGCCGCGACGATGCCTTCAAAAAGGGAACGATCTTCGCCGCCGCCGGTCCGTCCGAAGATAGAACAGGTTTTCACCTCGGCCAACACTCACTGGCATCGAACGCCACACCTCGGCAACCATGCGCCCACACGGCCATGGTGACCGGGCAGCACCAAGGCACGGGCTCTCTGCCCAAGAGCACCGTGCTACCACCACTAGGGCCACCGCCTCGGCATCCAAGACGTTAACACCACCTCACCCGAGACCCGCCGCAACCCCAACAAAAAAGACGAGCGGAAAGGTCCCACCTTTCGTACCCCTGGGCGACCCCCAGCGTCGAGACCCAACAGGCCGGCCAGAACTGGCATCCACCGACCCGTCCTGCTACCCCGAGTGCGAGACGAGCTCGGTCCTGCAGCACCGGGAGGGGGACGAGGTCAGTCCTGCTGCACCGTGCGCGAGACGAGCTCAGTCCTGCGGCATCGGGAGGGGGACGAGGTTAGTCCCGCTGCACCGTGCACGAGACGAGCTCGGTTCTGCAGCACCGGGCGTGAGACAAGCGGTGGACCACAACTGGGAGAGGACCAGCCCTTTGATGGGAATAGCGCCCGGGCGACGAGGAGATGGCGAAGGTCGAGACGGTCCGAACACAGACGAACCGACGCCAAAGCAGAGTCCGGTCGTCGCCGTGGCCGAGACCACCGAACCATCGTGTAGCCGACACGTCACAGGAAGGTCACCGCAAAGCCAAACCTCATCGTGTCGCCGCCGCCCACGGCCAGAGCAGCCACCACGCTGAGCAACTGCCCCACCCGCACCATCCGCCAGGATCCACGCATCAGATCCGGCGCCATCCACCACCATCTTCCACAGAGCCGACCACGAGGTGCAGCGGCAACCAAATCCACCGCCAGCCGAGCTCCCACGCGAGCCGAACCAGCCCGGCCGCCGTTGAGCCCAAGTCTCCCGGAGGCACACCAGGAGCCAGATCTGGGCATGCCCAGCCATGGCCGCCGGCGCCCCTGGCCACCCTCGCGGACACGGAGCCGCCCGCGCAGCCACCATGACCAGGCGGCGTCGCCTGCCGGCCGGTCGCCGCGCCGCCACGCCCCCCGCATGCGCCGCGCCTCCACCTGGATGCGTCGTCCCGCGCCACCCGCTGCCAAGCAAAGAGGAGAGGCCGCCCCACCGCCGGCGGCGGCAACCGGGCTTTGCCCGGCCGCGCCCTCAGGCGGCGGCGAGGGAGGGAGGAGGGGGAGGAGGCGGGGTCTCCGGCGGCGGCGGTTAGGTCTCCTCCCGTGACGGGAGCCTCTCTGTTTCGTCCTCTGTTTTCGTTGCACTGTTACTCTGATTTTTTGTGAATAGAAACTGTTGATCAGTGAATCTCTCTGTTACTCTGTCAGTACGGAGAGAACAGTCCAGATACGAAGGGATCAACACCATGGCTCTGATCAAGCAACCGGGTTACCTTATCATAAAAAGCACGCTAAAGCACTTGCCCACCAAAGATAGCTATCCATTGTCGAAAATTTATATGATGAATATGCCGTACGATTAAATTTCACAAAATACAGATGACCATACATCTGAAAACATGAATAAATCTATAATCTCTGGGTACTGAAATTTGAACCCAGTCAATTCACAGCAATTAGGTGGCTAACGGGATTACATCCGGGTCGGAACTAGCAGTAATCATTTTTGTTGTTAAGGTTTCTCAGACCAGCGAACTTATCAAGGATAAGCTAAGCTAAACATAATTGGGTTATTAAATATGTATGCACTAACCTTTATGAGAGTAAAACTCATAATATTTCCTTGCAAAAAAGTGTTGTAAATATTTCTCGGTAATAGTAACTTAGGTCATCTCCAACTCGGACCCCTAAAACGGACACAGGATCCGTCCGCGGATGCATCTGCGGACATGGATACGGGAGGCGGCTATCCAACCGTGTACGTCAAACGTCCGGAGACATTTCAAACAGAATCTGAACAAACCGAATGATTTTCATGCAAATCGGATGATTTTCATTTAAATCTTGTTAGGAAATATTAGTATTGGTCTAAGAGTCCTTATTAGACTACGTTTCCTTTCCTTACACCTCAAGTCTTGCGTGATACGAGTATATATATGCCCATTGGGCCTTCAAGCGGTTGCTACAAATCAGCCGGTTGATTTGTTACAAAATTAAGCCACCTAGCCAGCCGTCCGGTCTGACGGATACTGGCCGTGCAATCGCAGCAAACGGAGTCAACGTCTTCCTCCTTTGTTCTTCCATCCACCACACACATCATCCAACATCTGCACACGTCAGCGACCTCGCGGCATCGGAGCCGTCGGCGACCACTGCATCGCAACACCGAGAAGCCATCCGGGTGCTGCTCAAATGGCAACGCCAAGCGCGACGAAAAAAGCTTCAGCGCAGCAGCTTCCATGGCAGCACCGTGCGGCGCGAAGCACCGGCGATGCTCCATTGCAGCCCCAGCGCAGTACGTTGCAATCCCCGGCAGCGCTCCATTGCAACCCCCGACGAGCTTCAATGACCCCGTGGCGCTTCATCGTAGCTCTAGCATGCTTCAATGCAGCTCCGGTGCTCTTCATTGCAGCTCCGGCATGATTCAATGAAGCTCTGGTGCACTTCATTGCGGCTCCGGCATCGCTTCAATGCAGCCCCGACTGACCTTTAACGACTCAAGTGGTGCTCCATTGCAGTCTTCGGCAGCACTCCATTGCAACCCGTCGAACTTCACTGCAGCACCACGAGCAGAGCACGTCGCGTCGGACGCCGACAGCACGACGAGCGTGTCACGTTGGATGCCGCTTTGCAGCACCACGAAGCGTTGCTGCCCCTGCGAGATCCATGGTCAGCTGGTGCTGCAAGGCCGGTCGTGAACCTGTCTGCTGCAAGGGCTCATCCATGGGTGGGGGGGGGGAGGGGGGGGGGCGCTGAGCCCTGATCTCGCACGCCGGTGCGCTAGTTGGGCAGCAGCCAAGCCCATCTCGCACGCCGGTGTGCTGGTTGGGCAGCAGCCGAGCCCCGATCTCGCACGCCAGTGGCTTGGAGCGGTGGCTGGCGCCTTGCCTTGCAGCCTCACCGCGGCTTGCAACAACGGTTTGGGTGGGGCTTGCAGCATCGTCCTGTTTGGGTGTCTCTCATCCGTGGAGGTGGATGGGAATGGGGAAGGAGAAATCGAAGGAAGAAGTTGACTCGGCCGAGAGATAAGGATAAGGTGGACGGGCGGTGGGTGGGTCCCACGAAGGAAGTGTGTCGATCTACGCCCATTGTCCTTAGCCGGCGAGTTTCTTTCGTCGTCGGTTGTCATGGGCTATGATTTTCTGTGCAATGCTTTATTCTCTTGATGTGCCATCTTCCTTTGACATCCATCTTATGTATCTTCTACTGATGTGGTGTCTTTCTTTGATGAGTCATCTCTTCATTATCCCCTTTGGCTTGACTCGACAAGTTTTGAAGACTCTTCATACTATGGCAACACTCTCAAGACGCATAATTGGATTATCATTTTTTTCTTTTACTACTAAACTTCTTAGAGCGCCGCTGAGCCCTGATCTCGCACGCCGGTGCGCTAGTTGGGCAGCAGCCAAGCCCATCTCGCACGCCGGTGTGCTGGTTGGGCAGCAGCCGAGCCCCGATCTCGCACGCCGGTGGCTGGGAGCGATGGCTGGCGCCTTGCCTTGCCTTGCACGCATAATTGGATTATCATTTTTTTTCTTTTACTACTAAACTTCTTCAAATGCAATGCTATTGCATACGCTTTGCATTTGAGGGGGGTGTTAGGGAGTATTAGTATTGGTCTAGGAGTCCTTGTTAGACTATGTTTCCTTTCCTTGCACCTGCGCCTGCTCCATGGTAAAGTAAGCATGTACCAATGCCGGTGGGGGTGTTCGCTCGTCATCGGACGCCTCCTCCATCGCTGTGTCGTCCTCGCTCACCTCCGGCGAGCTCGCCAGCAAGCCGGCCTCTATCCGTCGCGCATGACGGGCCTGCCATCCCACTGCAACGCCGGCCAACTCGTGCTTCTGCTCCGTCAAGAGGCTCTCCCACATCACTCTAGAGCTCCTGGTCATAGCGGAGGTGGCGCACGGAGGAGGAACAGAAGCAGGCGTGTTGCGGTGCGAATCGTGCCAAGCGTGGCCACACATAAATAGCGGGCATCGGCCAGGACAAGCGGTGGGCGGTTCAATGCGGGCGCCGGAGTGGGTTTCTCAGACGCCGTGCCTATTTAATGCCGACAAGCAGGCGAACGGGCACTAGTTTTGAATGCAGTAGTTAGTCGTCCCGTTTCGTCCAGTCATGTCTCCGACATTGAATAGGTGTGAAGTTCGCGACGCGGCATGGACGGGATGTCGCTTTAATGGTGGCTCCAGTGACCGGTGGCGTTCGCTCTGGATCGGCATGAATGCGGTGCGGGGAGCGGAGGTGCGGTCACGCGGGAGATGTTTTTGGTTGGGACCGGGGTGCTAGACGCGGACATGATGACGGTCCGAACGCCCGCAAACCTCTTCCTGTTTGCGTCCGGTTTGCAGGATTTCGGACAAGTAGATTTACGCCCGAATTGGATGGCTTGCGGTGTCCGGGCAGCTCGGCCCGGACATTTGCGGGCGTTTTGAGGGTCTGATTGGAGATGCCGTTAGTAAGAATTTAGTAGCCGGACATTGTCCTTTTATATGTTTCTGAACTTTACCGAGAGATATACGCTTAAAGTACTTCATTTAATATGATTGTCATAAATTAGCCTTGTTAGTATCTATTTATTTGGTTTACAACCTTTTCTGTCCATCAGCATTTGTTAGTTGGATGTCTATTGTTAAACAGAAGAAGTACGGAGTATTATGGAGCACATGGAAAGTAAAGTAAAAACCATTGATAAATGTTACAATTAAACTCCTCCAACTTTGTCCATTAGTAGTGGTGGCACGTTGGAGGATAACTATGTTATTTTTCCATCGAAACTGTGTTGATAATATTTCACTTTTGTAGCTTATACTAACTTGATTGATGAAAGTTGCGGTCAAAAAAAAAACTTGATTGATGAAAGTCAGTTATATAAGTTGTACTTTGCAGAATGTGTAAAAAAAAAGTTGTACTCTGAAGCATATACTATGTAGCAACGGAAGTATTAGGAAAGAAGTTTTTCATGATAGACTGCAGAACTTTTACCTGCTGATGCAGCTTGGACATTGTTACTTTTGGAGTCCCTGATGTGAAGAACTAGCTTCGGGCTGTAGTTTCTGTGGACTGCATAGAAGTCTTCCAGGGCCATCAAAATGCTGGTCCGTGTCATCTTGCCCCCCAATGAATCCAAGTCAAGGATCACTCCGACAGGGAACTCATCTGCTCCACTTGTGGTAGCATTTTGAGCTGCGCCGAAATGGATGATAAGTAACAGGAAGAAGGTGATTTGAGATGCTCTCTCCATTGAGAGTGCTGCAAGGTTCGCGAAGTATTTTGTGCCCAGAATCTGAGGCCGCCGAGGTTCATATATAGTTGGTTTCTTTGACGCATTCAAGCTAAAATTTCAGCGTAACGGCATCGGTGGCTAAATTTCGATACCTTGAGCCATGCATATTTTATTGCTGAGGGAATGGTTCTACCCCATTTTCAGTTGTAGTTTCCAAAGGTCAAATGATGTAGCACGGCCAAGGAATTTAAATACAAAATACGTAGTTGAGGACATGTTGCATTGATGGGTTCGATGATACAGTAGTGGAGTACTCCGTTGCTGCATGTTACCACCGGGCTGTACAGGTACTTAAATACTACCAAGCGACCAGTAGCTCCTTCCGTTCAATCTAACGCTATATCCCTTGAAAGCGACAACAGCTGTTATCCAATTGTTTTCAAATGTTTGCCTTATTTCCCCAAGGAAATGGATTTTGTTGACGCGATTTCTGTTGTTTATCTGAAGTCCAATTGCTGGGAAGTTGTCCAGAATCCCCTTCATTATGTTGGTTAACTAGACTCCAATTGCTGGGAAGTTGCCCAGAATCCCTTTGATTATGTATGTCAAAACCTGATGAATGTGACAATGGAATTTCCTTACATCAGAATGCGTGTGTTGACATTTGAGAAAGGGAAATTTCTGGAATTATTTCGCCCGGTTACTCATAGGCGAAAAATGGATTGTCGGGTTGTCTCGCTGTCCAAAGAATTGTACCTACGTAAATTACCAAAACATAGGTGTTGGGTGATGAACAGATGTAGACTTCCTAAATTTTATTTTGCTGAATTTCTATTGGATGAGCTTCAGTTTGTTATTAGCATAGCTGGATCGCTGGCCTTCTCAATTTTAATGTAATTCAGCACAACTGGTCGAGTATAAACCAGTAATTTTCGAAACCAACTTGATAACAAAGTCAGACACGAACCAGGACATGCGCATTGAGTTGTATCAGTAGCACTGTATGAGTGCGCTCCACGATGACAATCATATTAGCCTAGTATTACAAGTGGTGCCAATTGCAAACAGGGAAATTGTTTTTTGATGTTTGGCAAACCATCTAACGGCACTAAGAGTTAGGCACCTTTCGTGCCATGATATAGGAAGTTGCAAAAAATTGTGGAAAAGTATGACTAACTGTGTGGTGTTATCCCTGTATTTTTGAAGTGATAGCTGGTGCGTAATTCAACGAAGTTCCCTGTGGCAACCCCAAGAGGACTGAGCTGGATAGATTCCTTAGTAAGGTCAAGCTGGGTCAATGTGAGCTAGATCCAACGTGGTGGACGCGCTTGGACGTGTCCAGGCGTCTTTATATCCACCGTAGATATGGGTTGGATTTAAGGGGTGTCGGTCAGTCTGGATGTATAGGGCTAGTGTGAGGGGTGCGGCTGGTTTGCGATTTTTTAACCGGTCAGCGACTGGGCTGTCCACCCAGACGTATAGAGACAATATAAGGGGTTTAGCTGTAGAAGCACTCATGCTGATTTTGGGGAACAGTGTTGGAGGTGGAGCCAACAACTCCCCTGTCCGTGAAATAAATTGTTGTTTACGGGAAGTTGGAGCAAATTAGAGCATCTCTAGCAGATCTCACAAACCGGACCATCAGGCAAAATAACTGCCGGTTTGCGAGATGGAGGGGGTTTGACCGGTCCGAATAGATCCCACAAATTCAGCCGTCCTAGAATTTATTTTGTGGGATCTCGAATCCGCAGGCTCATTTCCTCCATGTCTATGGGGTTTCGTTCGATTTTGTCGGCTCCCCTTTCCTTTGGCGCGAATGCATTTTCGCCCGCTTCAGTTCGCACCTCCACTCCCTGCCACCACCACCGCATATCCCCCGCCCGTTCTTGTTGCCCCGTGCCGTCCGAAAGCTCTGCCGCATCCATTCCACCAAGTTTCAGCACGGGGAGTGCCCTTTTGTGTCTGAGGACTCACCGCCACCGCTGGCACCATGGATCCGCCCCGGAGCTTGGTGCGCGGCCTTGTAACAGGCGGATCCGGTTGGTTCCGGCCCCGGTGAGCCTCGGAATCAGTAGGGCTTGCCCGCGCGCATCGGAGGAAGTGGTGGCGCGGCTTTGCTTCGGCCGGCGGGGAAAAAAGGGTGGCACGATGAGACTTTGCTTTGGTTGGCGGGGAGAAGAAAGGGGCGGCGCGTCTTTGCTTCGACCGGCTTTGGGCGAGGTATGTCCAACACCTGTGGGTTTGTGCTTGATTTGGCTCGGTTGAGGTTCGGGTCAAATTTATGGACGATTCACGTGCATTTTGTAGCTGGATTTGAGTTCATCTTCGCCGCCTTCGTCCGATGGTTCGGACATAGAAGAGATTATCCTGGACAACAATGTCGACAACCTAGTGTTGTTGCATCGTGTGGAGGAATTTGAGACGGGGCCGAAAAAAACCGCCTAAAACTTTACCACTTATATGTTGTTGCATCTTCCCGTATAGTTTTGGCGGGCTAGAAACAGCCTAAAACTTACCATCCACCTCGACGGAACCTTGCCACCACACCGCCTCGCGCCGGCGGCCCCACACTATCTCGCGTCACCCCTCGCCAGCGGCCGTCATGCGTGTCACTTGACTAGCGGATCCTAGGCCATTATCTATTTTTGTTTAACTAAAAGTAAAATAAAAGAAGATTTATGGGGAGATGTTATGGGAACTGATAAAAATAATTCTGGGACAACTTTCTCTAAATTTTATTGTGTTTTTCGAAGGAGCTGTTGAAGTTGCTACCAAACACACCCATAAGAGCAACTCTAATGGGGCGACCCAAATGGATGCGCGCCCGTTTTTTGTTCACGGGCGGCCCATTCCAGGCCCAATTTTGAGCCGAATTTGCGTCGGCGCGGACACGAGATGAACGCGCACGCGCGCCTACTCCTTTCCCGGGGCCCGCCTGTCGGTGGCAGCCACCACCATTTTCCCCAAAAACGCTCCCGCCCGCGCGCGCCCCCGCCCCCCAACCAGCCATGGAGGACGCCATCGACCTTGACCTCGACGCCGCCGCTGGCCTCGCCTCCCTTGCCTCGTCCGGCGCCGTCACCCCCTCCGGGAAAGGCAAGCCTCGTGCCCCGCGCAAGACCGCCGCGGCGACCAAGCCGAAGAAGGCGCTGATGCCCGAACAGCGGGCAAGAGAGTCGGCCAAGAGGAAGGGCCGGAGGCACGCCGCAGACATGAGGGATGAGGCCGCTGCGCAGGCCGCCGCCGCCGCCGTGCAGCAGGAGTTCACCAACGCCCGCGTCGCCGCGGCAACGAGGGAGGCGCTCTATATGCTTGGGGTAAACCCTAGCCAGCACAACCTCATCCAAGCCGCCGTCGCCGCGGCCAGCACCGGCTCGTCGGTGTTTCCTTGGATGGTGATGCCCGACTCACCCCGCGCATCGGCTTGCAACCCGGTCCACAGCCCATTTGTGTCTGAGGACTCACAGCCACCGCTGGCACCATGGATCCGCCCCGGAGCTTGGTGCGCGGCCTTGTAACAGGCGGATCCGGTTGGTTCCGGCACCGGTGAGCCTCGGAATCAGTAGGGCTCGCCCGCGTGCATCGGAGGAAGTGGGGGCGCGGCTTTGCTTCGGCCGGCGGGGAAAAAAAGGGGCGGCACGACGCGACTTTGCTTTGGCTGGCAGGGAGAAGAAAGGGGCGGCGCGGCTTTGGGCGAGGTATGTCCAACACCTGCGGGTTTGTGCTTGATTTGGCTCGGTTGAGGTTCGGGTCAAATTTATGGGCGATTCGTGTGCATTTTGTAGATGGATTTGAGTTCATCTTCGCCGCCTTCGTCCGATGGTTCGGACATAGAAGAGATTATCCTGGACAACAATGTCGACAACCTAGTGTTGTTGCATCGTGCGGAGGAATTTGAGACGGGGCCAAAGAAAACCGCCTAAAACTTTACCACTTATACGTTGTTGCATCTTCCCGTATAGTTTTGGCGGGCTAGAAACCGCCTAAAACTTACCATCCACCTCGACGGAACCTTGCCACCACACCGCCTCGTGCCGGCGGCCCCGCACTGTCTCGCGTCGCCCCTCACCAGCGGCCGTCATGCGTGTCACTTGACTAGCGGATCCTAGGCCATTATCTATTTTTGTTTAACTAAAAGTAAAATAAAAGAAGATTTAGGGGGAGATGTTATGGGAACTGATAAAAATAATTCTGGGACAACTTTCTCTAAATTTTTACTGTGTTTTTCGAAGGAGCTGTTGAAGTTGCTATCAAACACACCCGTAAGAGCAACTCCAATGGGGCAACCTAAATGGACGCGCGTCCGTTTTTCGTCCACGGGCGACCCATTCCAGACCCAATTTTGAGCCGGATTTGCGTCGGCGCGGACACGAGACGGGCGCGAGCGCCTACTCCTCTCCCCGGGCCCGCCTGTCGGTGGCAGCCACCACCATTTTCCCCAAAAAGGCTCCCGCGCGCGCCCCCGCCCCCCAACCAGCCATGGAGGACGCAATCAACCTCGACCTCGACCTCGACGCCGCCGCCGACCTCGCCTCCCTCGCCTCGTCCGGTGCCGTCGCCCCCTCCGGGAAAGGCAAGCCTCGTGCCTCGCGCAAGACCGTCGCGGCGACCAAGCCGAAGAAGGCGCTGACGCCCGAACAGCAGGCAAGGGAGTCGGCCAAGAGGAAGGGCCGGAGGCACGCCGCGGACACGAGGGATGAGGCCGCTGCGCAGGCCGCTGCCGCCGCCGCGCAGCAGGAGTTCACCAACGCCCGCGTCGCCGCGGCAACAAGGGAGGCGCTCTACATGCTTGGGGTGAACCCTAGCCAGCACAACCTCGTCCAAGCCGCCATCGCCGCGGCCAGCACTGGCTCGTCAGCGTTTCCTCAGATGGTGATGCCCGACTCACCCTGTGCATCGGCTTGCAACCCGGTCCCCGGCTTCCACGTCTACCCACAGGCCTCCCTCCTCTCCGGGGAGTGCTCACCCGACGTGAGCGTGGTCGCGCCTTCCACACCCGCGCCCGTGCCCATCGACCTCAACGCCACCCCGGTGGACGGTGGCTCGTCGTCCGACGGCACGAGGAAACGCACGCGACAGACGCCGGCCGACGGTCTCCCGGACGCCCGTAACCTATTCGAGGAAATGCCGTCCGTCGTCGACGAGGACTACATGCAACACCTCATCTTCGAGGGTGGTGCGCCGGGCGCTGGCTACGATCCCGAGGAGACGCAAAGCCAGGACGGCCGCGGGGCGTTCACGCCGGCCGCTGGCTATGATCTCGATCAGGCGGCCTTCATGCGTGATCAGGTCGGCATCGACCTGGACGGCTTCCCCCTCGACCACGAGTTCCCGGACGACTATGGGCTAGAGGAAGAGGACGAGTGCGACATCGAAGTGGAGCCTTTGTTTGAGGACGAGCTCGCCAACCAAACCGCCGGTCCTAAGCCGAAGCGCAAGAGCAAGCGCACGAAGGCGTACACAGCTGCCGAGGACAAGCTTCTTTGCGAGTGTTGGCGAGACATTGGACAAGACCCAAAGACGGGCGCCGAGCAAAAGCATTCAACCTTTTGGACTCGTGTGCACCGCGAGTTTCATGAGCGCAAAAGGTTTCCACCCTACCAATTTGTGAGCACGGGCGGGTGGGTCTCCATTTCCAAGCGGTGGAGGGTGATCCAACAAGAGTGCAACAAGTTTTGCGTCACCCTTGAGAGCGTCAAGGCCCGCCCAGTGAGCGGCATCGGCGTGCAAGACATGGTATGATAGCAAGCAAGCCGCCCTCTTTTTTGCCATCAAGATCATCCTTTTACGTCTTTATTTTGCTATCACTTGCCCATATGCTTGCATGAAAATATTTTATAGGCATCCAAGGTTCAACACAATGGCAAGTGCTTCAACCTCTCCCATTGCTATCGGGTCATCAAGGACGAAGAGAAGTTCAAGGCACAATATGCCGCGCTCAAGGCACGTGGGGGGAAGGGCGCCGTGGAGGATGTTGGGGAGGGCGAGCCGGCACGACCGCGGGGGGAAGACCAACTCCAAGAAGGAGAACACGCGAGATGCGGCCACCAACGCCTTGATCGCAAGCGTGGACGGCATGATGAATAAGAAGGACTCAAGAGAGGAGGAGCGCCGACGTTTCAAGGCGGAGCAAATGGATGCTTTCATGGAGATCCAAAGGAGGAGGCTTGATCTTGACGCCAAGAAGCAAGCCAAGATGTTCGAGCTCGAGGCGGAGAAGCAAGCCAAGATGCTAGAGATCGAGGCCGCCAACGCAAGACAAAGGCGAAAGAAGTGGCTCTTGCAACCATGATGACCGGGGTGGAGATCATGAAGGTGGATCTCAACGCCTTGTCGTCAAGGAAGAGGCCGTGGTTTGAGAAGATGTAGGCCGACATGCTCAAGTTCGACGACGAGTGATCTATAACGTCGAGGGGGCATCTTTTTTGTATGCCGGCAGGTGTGCCGGTATGACCACGAGAGCCGCGATGGCGTGGTCGAACTGAAGTCCCACCATTTTTTGTGTGCTGGCATGTGTGCCGGCCGGCTGGCAAGTGCGCCAGCATGAACTGTGATGTTTTCTGAAGCCGACATTCTATGCCGGCACTGGCATGATGCCGACATGAGACATGGCCGCTGGCATGATCGGCCGCGGGCCTTTTTTATTTAAAAATTAAATGCGGATATGAAATGGGTCTGCGCGTTGGGCGCATTGCCGACCCAAATGCAAAACTGAGCGAGTGATGAACGGACGACCGACCCAAACGGACAAAAAAACGAACAGATACGTTGGATCGCTCATTGGAGTTGCTCTAAGGCCCGTGACCCCACATCGCGCGCGTCCGCAATTATTTTCCTGTTCGCGCGCAGCTCGGGGAGTGGCGGGCGGGTAGGTCGCCTGCGCCGCCGACATCGCAGCGACTCTCCGGCTGTGCTCTGCTCCACCACCCAACCACCCTTTCGACGTACTCCAGGAGGATTCAACCGGCTGTTACCGGAGCCCGCGCCGTGCCCGTGCTGCGCCCGTGCGAGGACAACGCGACAAGGTACGAGCCTCGCTCGACGCTCAGTTCTGCAAAACCCCTCTTCTCTTTCTAATTTTGGGATATGTTTTCCGACGGATGTTCCATGATGTGTTTATTTCATGCCGCGCACATGCTACATGGTGAAAATACCAACTTTGCTCGAAACATCAGTGTTAGCTGAAATAAGCCGAAACCAGATGTCCCGATGCATGCCAGGTGTTTGTTAGAATGCCGACACTTGAAAATATGTCTGTTCTTCGTGCGAAACAATGCCCGCACCTACGACAACCCCTAAATCCCTGAACCATCCGAGTGGCCAGCAGGTGACAATCTGTATGGGACATGTGAAGTTCATGAATTCACGAGAAAAAGAATGTAACCTTGTACGTAAGAAGCAAACACTTGGCTAGATGGTTCTGTTCAACCAGGTTTGAATAGGTATGGCAGTGTGCTTAAACAAGATTCACACATGAAAATTAGTACAAACAATCATCCGACTGGGAAGAGCGTTGGCAGACTGGATGCCTAGAGTAAGTTGAGCTTTATCTATGAACTGTAAACATAATTAGCTGTTGTATGTTGAGCTACTTCAGTCCAAACTCTTACCATTTTAGAAATTCATTTAGCTGGAGGCTGCTTTATGTAATACCAGCTAGCTGAGCTAGAAACGACTTGAACTTGAAACAGGTGCCACTCTTGTGCCAAAACTTCTTCTAAACCCCCAAGAGACAGCCGAAGCATTGCGCCTGTGGCCACTTGGTTGTAGACCTATGTTTTGCATCTCTTCTCCAGCTTCATTACCTCTTTCATTTCCTTCTGCCTGATCTCCCTTTTGGTCAGGTTGCGTCTCAGTTGTTGAGTTTTTCTTTTCATAAAAGTAAATCGCCACGGCTATCAGAAGAGAAGAAGTCGAGATGGCTCCACTAAGTATGAAAAGTCCTGTAAAACCATCAGGTGTGAGTTTTTCTGGATCAGGTGCACGTCCCGCATTGTTGCAGTTGTTTTGATATCCGATTCCGATCCATTTCTTCTCAATTTGATTAATAGTGTCTCCTCCTATTACGCTGAGGATTGCCTTTGAGATGTCCCCAACTAGAGGAGATCCTTTTGGAAATGCCTGTTAAAGAAATTGAGAGTTCTGTTAGCTTATATCATAGCTCTAGCACACTTCGTATTCTGCTATGGTGATGCCTAACGCAAGATGAAATTGAACCCATGTGGTAGGAAAGAAGTCCAGTTTGTCATGAGCGTAAGTGTTATAGAAACTAATTCTGGTGCACATACATGAACTTATGTGGCAGCGCATATTGCTTGGTAAGAGCTAAGAAATTTAAATTCTTCTTAATATATATGAACATATGTGGCAGCACATATTGACTTGGGAAGAAGTAAGAAACTACTTAGAAATGAACATGCATAATAGATTATATATTTGTGTGGTAAACAAAGAGGATGTTTTCACTTGTATGGGTGAGTTGTACACGATTTCGAACTGAGTACTTGTGTATCTTAAAGCGAGTTAGTGTTTGTATATTTCATTTTTTATGCACAAAGTGCATCCAGAATTATCTAGTACCCATAGAAGCACATATTGTTTTCCCATTAACAAGTGGTGATACCATCCACTTACTTAGGGAATAGCAGTATAGCACCTGTGATGGCATAAATCATTATCAAATTTCAATGATAAAATCAATCATTGTCAATTCATACAGTGGTCTTTTAGGGTATGCCACTATATAGAATGTAATCCATTATTTGCCACTATATAGAATGTAATTCATAGAGTGCTCTTTCTGTTTGTGCTTAGAGGTCGATTACTTCATGATTTGCCATATTGACTTTAGCTGTTCATGTTTATTTCTCCATTGCTCTTTTTCTTGAGAACTACACGTCTTTCCACTAAGAGATTAACAGTCAATGTGTTACTGGCTCGAGATAGCCTATGTTTCTGAACTAAATGAAAGGAAGAAAGCATGACCTGAAGAAAATGAATTGAGCTGCTAAAATGACAGACAGATTAAAATAATGATCCACAACTCAAACTACCCAACTGTCCAGCACCCAATCCATCTAGGATACTCTGATAATAAACCATTTTCTGGACTCTTCCTTGATTGTTGACACTAAGCACAAATAGAAAGTTGTGGTTAATTGGAAACCTTGTTATTCCTTTCCTTCCACACCATCCAAGCAACCAGGATGAAAAGGTACCAAAGCCCTTTCTTAAAATACTACTGAGTACTGTGCACATGCGCCCTGGAAGTGATCCACCAATCGCCATACTTTAACTCTCCTTATGAAATGCAAAAAAGGGGTTTCACATTCTCAAGGAATCTGGTGGTTCTCACTGGCTACAAGGACAAGGCCAAAACTGGTTATGGTGGTTGGCACTGTCTTTCTGGTTGAGATGCGGGGGTAGATGATGCCCAGGTGTGCCCATCACGTGCTATCACTCATCCTGTCTTTCTCCTAATGGATCTGAGTATAAGGCAAAGCACTGGACCAGTCCTGGCAATTAGTGATGCATGAAGGCGTTGGTGGTGAACAAAACTAGGCGGAGACCTATTTGGAGTTGAATCCATGCTTTTTGATGTGTTTATAACTTTATATTCTTGGTTGGCTATGGTGAAGTAGATCCTGACCATAATGGTACAAAGTTTTATCAAGTTGCAAATAATGGATTTCATCTTGCATAGTAGTAAATCCTATATGCCTGCTCTATGAGCTGGAATGATGAATTTTTTTTGACTTTATTTGGATAAGATTGTTTGTATATGTAAGCTGAATTTTGAGCTTCCTTGTGGGTGTGTTTGTTCTTAAATTCATTTTCCAACTGTCTCCCCAAATTTATCTCTTCGAAGTCTTTTTAGTTTGATTTCTGATTATATTAACTTGTAACTTGTCATCTGAGTTATGTGATTAACAGCCATTTTATTAGTGAACATCAAGTGTTCACAAATGTGCGTATGGTAATTATGTGAGCATTGGTTCAATATCATTTGCCCTCCACTCATTCACTTAGGAATTAGGTGTGCAAAGCTAGCAATGGTCCCATCTTAAATAAAACTAGCAGTGATGAGATGCGTACAGGAATGTCTATGATATATTCGTATTCAAACAAATTTAATGACTGTCAGCTTCAGAGATATATTGCAAACAGACAGATGAAAGTGTGTTACTTACATATCCAAAACCCGCTGCTTTATAAAATGGAACCATAGTGTACCCTTTGCAGTTCCTTGCAAGAAATAATCTGATGTATGGGACTTCATGAATGAACGCAGCAATTCCACCATTTTTGCTTCCCTTTGAGAGCGCACTGTAAAATCCATCATAGGTATTATAGGTCTTGATCTTCGATCCGTCGAAATTGAGTTGTTCCAATATTCTCTCGACGTAGGAACCACGAATGCATCCTACATAGTCCCCACTTTTGCGGAGCTCATGGATATCAGTTATAGTTGGATTTAGCTGTCGTATGGTAAGCATCGTTGCCAAGTTCGCGGTGTAGCTTGCTGACAATACAAGGAAGAAAAATACCCATACAATCAAAACTATCCGAGATAGTAAGCGTTCCACTCTGTCCTCTGAAATTTTTGATATGGAGTTCAATTAGTTTTTCAATTATATGAAAGGAAAATGCAGGAACCCACATAACCGCATAATGTAGATGAAAGTCATGAAACTTACTATGCAAATTTCTACATATTGTGCTTATTAAGTTTTTTCGAGTGTGGGAATTGTTTGGTAGTCTAGTTATCTTATGGCTCACAACGCGCAGAACAATGTTCAAATCCTGGACAACCATAGCTGCAAATTTTACCCCCCCCCCCCCCCCCCCCCCCAACTTGTGGATGGGAATCGAACTCGGATCATCAGCCAGAGGCAAGTTACCACACCGCCGCTAGGCTATGGTAGGTTTAATTATCAGTAATATGGTACTCCCTTTGTAAAAAAATATAAGATGTTTTAGGCCACTACTGATCTAAAACGTCCTATATTTGTTTACAGAGGGAGTACAATGTATCTACGACAGAAGCTATTGCGTTGATAAGGTAATGAAATGGCTCACAAAGTAACCTAGCCACTTGAGCTTTGTTTTGTACACCCCGGGCCTATCCAACTGCAGGAGAATCTAATTTTCTAAGCTATCTCTACACATTCGCGTTCTTGCATCGTTCAGGCAACTAGAAGCATGTCTATTCACTACAACTTTGTAGCTTTGTTTGTTGCACCAACATTAAAACACTGCTTCTTCATGCAACTTGATACTTCATGTAAGATGATATGCAAAAGTTCATTTTCTTTCAAGGAATGGAAGTATTTTGATAAATATACTCACTGTCTCCAAACAGGGAAAAGAAGGTCATAATCCCGAGCTTTCTGGGAACTTCGCCTGGGATATTTGTGTTGTTTCCAAGAAACTCCAATAGCCAGAGAACAACCCATGTGTAGAAAAATAATATGATACTTCTGAGCCACAGGTCACGTGATAATGGCTCAACGAAAATCCATGTGTTGTTAGTTCTGCTGCTCTTGGCTGGAACAACCATTGCCACTCCTGATTCTGTGTACGGTAGAGTGAAGTCGACGTAAGACATTCTGTTCTCTGAGATTGTTATGTCTCCAATTGCTATATCGTATTTCTG
Organism: Triticum urartu; assembly: GCF_003073215.2. Lineage (NCBI taxonomy): Eukaryota > Viridiplantae > Streptophyta > Magnoliopsida > Poales > Poaceae > Triticum > Triticum urartu. The sequence goes on along the minus strand of NC_053026.1, from coordinate 415,138,114 downwards.
CAAGTGCATCAAACAGAGTTACTTTACTGACCAGCAAAATGATGATGCTTAATCTTTGTTATGAAAGCTGTAACTATGCCATGAGGATATGAATAGGTTAACTGAGAAGAGCCTAACTATGCCATGTGTTCTTATCATGTAAAGATGACATGTATATTCCTTTGATATAGTACTTTACCTTACGAGTTGCAAGCAACAGATGGCATGTTATTACAATTTTTTACTACAATAGCATAGTACTTGCAAGAATGGTTACCAGACCAGTAGGGAAGCATGATATGGTGGTTATACACACTATACAATGGAGAAATATGGCCCCAGATAGAATTCAATTTGGGTATTTATCCTCGTCGTATCCTTTATATGGAAATCCAGGTCCAGGGGATCATTCCCTTGACTCTTACTGATGATATTTTTTTTACTCCATCAGAAAATGAACAAAAAGCTGCCAAATTGGCCTATTTCTTGCGCGTAGCTACCAATTGAAGTATTTTGAGGATTTTTTTTTAAAACTGAATTGAATGGAGAAAATAAGAACTGGAAGAAGAAAATTTTTCTCAACAGGGGGAGGAAGTCCCTTTGAAATTGGATTTGTTGCTGTAAGGGGATTTTCAAGTATTATCTAAAGGAAGGAACAAACGAGGATAAGAGAAAATTCCTTTTAATTTATTTTATCCACGTGAGATGTATTGCATACTATTCTTCCATTTTCATCCGAAAGGACTTAAAAAAAAATCTATTTCACTATCTCATTCCATCTAGTGCTTAGAAAGAACCCAATGCACTGAAATTCCTGCTCAACATCTCCTCTCAATTGCAATACATTATTTGGGTGGGTTGTGTGCTATTATTTTTTACATGGTTGCATTAAACTAAAATGTAGTATCCCTCCGATCCATATAACTTGTCGCTGCTTTAGTACAACTTTACTAAAGCAGCGACAAGTAATATGGATCGGAGGGCGTACATAAATGTGGGAGCAGTGAAATCATGGCATGCATATAATTTTACTTTTTGCAAATTTGATGCTGAAAGTTGAAGCCCTGATGCACTTACTACCTTAAGGTAAACTTGGTAAACAAAATCATCATAACCTCCAGTGCTTGTGTCATTCGTGGTGCCAAATGCTACATATTCATAAGGTAGTGCATAGGGAAGTCTTTTAACTGCCTCTTCGAATACATCAATTGAAAGGCCTTCTGCTTTAGTTGCCCCTGTGATAGGATCCTTTCCACTTGTCATAAATTGTGGGTATACACTTACGTGCACTCCCACTCGAAGCTTCTTACCATTTACAGCAGCTTCCCACCCTCTGGGTACCTCTGTTGATGTTCCTGGCCAAATCACGGGGTTTAGTTCAGGAACTAAGCCTGAATGCTCTGGCATTGATTCTCCTTGATATAGTCGCCGGGAAATACCATTTTCTGCAGTCCAAAACCCAATTTCTTTCCACCCTTTACCAACTACATTTATTATTTGAAATGTAGATGCTTGCAGCTGCCTGCCTGAAAGGTCAAAATGACCACTCAAACCTCTAAATTTGTATTGCAAGATGGTCTTTAGGAGATCCGGGCCATAAACAGATGTTCCCAGGCTTGTCATGTTTCTTGCAACTGCTGGTTTTTGAAATGATGTCTTGTTCTTAATACCAAGCTTTTCAACTGCTTGTGCTACCGCCCATATAGTATCATAGCCCCAGAGTTCAAATATGTTTAGTTTCACTGGTGGATCATTTGGGTTATCAATTTGTAATCTCCTATTCCAGCGTATGGTGAAGCTATCCAGTTCTGCTGATTTATGTGTATAAAACTTTACACCTAAAACACCATTCATTGCTTCCATGACAGAAGGGTTTGTGGAGTCTATGACATTGGTTAGTCCATCTGTCATGATCCAGACGAATCCTTTCTTCATCATACCAACCTCTTTTGCCTTTGTGAAGAGGATCGAAGCTAAATCAGGTGACATATGCACCAAGAAGACCCTTGTTTGCATTGTCATTAGCTTATAGAGTTCTTGGGTAATTTGTTCATTAGATGCCGACAGAGGGATCACACTCCGATAGGGAACACGAGCATCAATTTCTTGGAGGGCGTCGATGAGATATGGTATGACACCTCTACCATAGTCAGTTTCTTCATAAATTGGCACCACCTGCCTCCACCCGTAGGCCTTGATTAGGGAGGCAATGCTATTCACTTGTGTAGAGTCACTCAATGTTGCACGAATAAAATATGGAAGACTGCCAGAGTAAAGAGATGGGCTTGTTGCTGTGAAGGAGATGATAGGGACCTGACTTTTATTCCCCAGATCCGATACAAATGCTGCTTGTGAAGATGTTTGAGGGCCTATGACAGCTTGGACATTGTAATTCTCTAGCAGGTCGAGAGCTGTAAAGGTTCATAATCAAATTTTAGGTGAATGCAAATATGTGCTGCCAGAAGCTTCATAAATTCAGAACCGAAGAGTAAAAAAATGACATAGTATTTACAAAATATATATGTTGGTTCAGAGCACTCTGTAGCTATGCTTTTGTTGTCCTAGTTAACTTAAACTTGTGGAAAACAGGATTGAAAATTATTACAGATTTGCAGATGAAGCTACAAATTTGAACCCACAATATTTGGATGAATGTAACTAAACTTGTTGTCAGTATAAAATATAATTACAGTTCAGTCTGTTTACTTGACTTGCTTGTTTTGAAATATGACATTTATAACCTGTATTACTAGTTACGCTGATAAAGTTAAGGTTTCTCAGACCAACAAACCCATCAAGGGAAAGCTAAGGTAAACATAATCGGGTTATTAAATATGTATGCACTAACTTTTCTGAGAGTAAAACTCATATAATATTTCCTTGCAAAGAAGTGTGAATATTTGTTGGCAATAGTAATAGTTTAGTAACCAAACATTGTCCTTTTGATGTTTCTGAACTTTAGCAGGAGATATATGCTCAAAGTACTTCGTTTAACAGGAATGTAATAAACTAGCCTTGTTGCTGTTTATTTATTTGATTTACAACTGTTCTTCCCATGGGCATTTGTTAGCTGGATGTCTATTGTTAAACAGATGAAGTATTATGGAGCACATGGAAAGTAAAGATATAGCCAAAAAAACACTCGTTCCTAAGTAAAAACCATTAAATCCTTTTGATAAATGTTACTATCAAACGCTTCCAACTTTGTCCATTAGTAGTGGCACATTGGTAAATAACCATGTTGATTTCCATCAAAACTGTGTTCATAATATTGCAGTTCTGTAGCTTGTACTAAGTTGAATGATGAAAGTCAGTTATATTCCTTTGCTCGCTGTGTTCAGAGTTCTTGCCCTTTCCACCAGCCTGATGTATGGCCTGGGGTGGAATTTAAACTTTTCTGGCTCAGCTACTTTGGTTTAGCCGAGCGCTGTGAACAGTAATCTGTGTTTTGCTTACCTCGTTTAATTAGGTGGGGTGGGGGCTTTCGATAAAAAAGACAGTTATGTAAGTTGTTTTTTTATGACAGCGTAAAAAGTTGTACTTCAAAGACAATAAGAAGTTGAGAAAGCATATTGTAAGCAACATAGGGAGTGGGAAAGAGTTTTTCCTTTTCATGATAGGCTGCAGAACTTTTACCTGCTGATGCAGCTTCTACGCTGTTACTTTTCGAGCCCCTGATGTGGAGAACTACCTTTGGGCTGTAGTTTCTGTGGACTGTATAGAAATCTTCCAGAGCCATCAAAATGCTGGTCCGCGCCATCTTGCCCCCCAATGATTCCAAGTCGAGGATCACTCCAACGGGGAACTCATCTGTTCCACTCGTGGTAGCATTTTGAGCTACGCCAGAATGGATGATGAGTAACAGGAAGAGGGTGATTTGAGATGCTCTCTCCATTGACAGTGCTGCAAGGTTTGTGGAGTATTCGGTGCCCAGAATCTAAGGCCACCTTGGCTTTTATAGAGTTGGTTTCTTCAAGCTAAAAGCTTAGCATGACGGCGTAGGTGACTACTCTTCAATGCCTTGAGCCATGCATATTTTATTGCAGAAAGAATGTTACTAATTTCTACCTCATTTCAGTTGTAGTTTCCGAAGGTCAAATGACGTAGCACGGCCGACCAAGCAATTTAAATACAAATACGTAGTTTAGGACATGCTGCAATGATAGAGTTCTATAATAGTGGAGTACTCCTCCTCTGCATGTTACCCAGGTACTTAAATACTAACTGACCAGTAGCTCCTTCCATTCAATCTTGCAATATATCACTTGAAAGTGACAGGAGCTGTTATCTAATTGTTTTCAAACGTTTGCTCTGTTTCCTGAAGCAACTGAATTCTGTTGACACGATTTTTGCTGTTTATATAAATTCCAATTGCCCCCTTTTAATATGTATGTCAAAACCAGATGAATGTGACAATCATATTTCTCTACGTCAGAATGCGCGTGTTGACATTTGAGAAAGGGGAATTTGTGGAATTATCTTGACTGCTTACTTGTAGGAGAAAATGGATTGCCGGGGTAGTCTTGTTGTGCAAAGAGTATCTACGTTAATTACCAAAACCCATATGGTGGTTCATGAAAAAAAACTGTATGGTGTGTTTTGTGATGAACATACGCATCCTCTCTCAAATTTATTTTGCGAAATTTCTGTCGGATGAACTTCAGCTTGTTGTTAACATTGCTGGGTTGCTGGTCTTTTCAGTTTACTCTAATTTAGCACGGCTGTTGAGTGGAAACCTATAATTTTCTAAACCAATGATAACAAAGTCAGACACGAACTTGCAAAGGGTGTGTGTATCAGTTTGAGCTGTCTGATCTCCATAATACAGTAACATTTTAGATGTCAAGGAGGTGTGTATCAGTTTGAGTGCACTACATAATGACAATCATATTAGCGTATTATAAGTGATACCAACAGAGAATTGTCTCTCTTTTTCTTTTTCTTTTTTTGTGATCAGAGAAGTTATCTGTTAATGAAAATATTGGTGGACCATCTGCCACTGGCAAAGTTGAGTCACCTTTCGTAGAAGAAGGTGTAGAAGTATGACTATTTGTGGCGTAGAAGAAGAGATACCCCTGTATTTTTGAAGTGATGGCTGTGCAAATTCAAGGAAATTCCCTAACCCAAGAGGACTGAGCTGGACAGATTCCTCAATTAACCAATGGGATCGCAAGGAACAAGTCAAGGAACTCGTATTTGGCAGTGACAGAGGCTCCTGTTCTTCTATGGAGTACTATAATAAAGTTTTGTGCGTAGTTATATGTTGTTGTTTTTTTGAATAAAAAGGGGAGCCGCCCGGTAAGGACATGCACCTCTCTACCCCTCGTACTAACAATTCAGCAAAATGCACACATACAAAGAAAATAGGTGATGTCAGCACAAGGTATATCTATTTTGACATTTCAAAAACACATTACTTTCAAACCAATTGACCAAATCAATATCTGCTTTCACTTTGCGTTCATAATTACAAGATCTTCGAAATTAGATCCCACATGAACATGTTTCGATAAATATTTTTGAAAAGCAACTTTCTCCTGAAAAAGCAAAACAAATTTATGAACTTGCTTTTCTAGCACATGTCTATTACAAGTTGGTATTTGTTTTGAGTCTATTACAAGTTGGTATTTGTTTTGAGTAAAAGTAAAACTAGATCCCAAGAAGACTGAGCAGGACAGATTCCTCAATTAGTTAACCGTGGGATCATGAGGAAGAAGTCAAGGAACTCATTTGGCACTGCCAGATGCTCCTCCTACTCTGCTACTATGATTCTATAGTTGTGTGTGTAGTATGTGTATGTCTTTTGTTTGTAAAACTATGCACCATTCTAGGCGCTTGTGTAAATGTAGCTAGTCGATTCCTCTCAAAAACAAAAAGCAATAATTTAGTCAATGGTGATGCAGACGATTCTGTTGTAAATCCATGTCAATTTTTATTCTATAAATAACCTCCTACTTTGGCCCAAGAAGCATTTCATGTTGTAATGTCAAGTTAATGTGCCTCTGTTTTGTGGTCGCAAGTAGCTGAATGATTATGCCGGACGTTTGAGAACCACGAAATGATTTTTATAGAAATTTGGAATCTTCAGGATTTTTTTTCTTACGGTGGTTGTTTGGTTTGTAGGATTGAATACTAAATGTTTTTTTCTAAGGATTCTTTTGTACTATATTTCATAGGAATTTCAGCCTTCGCTTAAACCCTTAGAAAGATTTTTTTAATGCAATCAAACAAAAGAAAATCGTGTAGGAACATGATTAAAAAAGGCATTGATATCACAATCCTTTTGTTTTCCCAATTTCTATGTGCCCTCGGATGCCTATAGCGTTGGCAGCTCGTTTCGTGAATAATGAAAGGCTCAGTCAGATGTATGAATTATGATAGAAAGTGTTTTCCTACAGTAATGGAAACACGAATGTGTCTTGTGTGTAACCGCCTCTGTGAGTAAAATGGATTTTCGGTGGTCGGCAGCAGTGGAGCATGATATTTTAAAGCCCCTAAAACAAGTGCTTAAATAATTTGAAAAAAATGAATTCCTTTATATGAATACGCATGCATGTGGTCCAAGTACCTGTTAAATTTCGTTTGAAAATACGTTATATTGTACGCTGCACAAAAAGACAAAATTTCGACTCAAAATCGAAAAAAAAGCTGGCCCTAAATTTGCATGTATTTTGTCTTTTTTTAATCTCTCACATGCAAGCACGTACATTGGTGAAATTTTGGCCCATTATACTGCACTGCTTACGTGCATGTACACAAAATTTTAGAACTTCAAAATAACGGGAGTGCCCGTGCTCAGATGTCAACTTTCGCTCTGTGAGCAAAATTTATGCAGCTTAACGTTGAGCAGCTATGCTGACGAACCAGGCCCACATGTCAGACACCCTGCTCCTTCCCTATCTTCGAGTCCCGCGGCCGCCCGTCGCCGTCCTCCGCCTGCCACCGCAACGGCTCCTCCGCATGCCGGGGCTCGCCCACCCGCCGTCGCGACGGTTGGAGGAGCCCATCGCCCCATCCGGCGCCCGGCGGCCCTGCCGGCAACCAGCAAGGTACGTCGAGATTCGATCAGTTCTGCCGAGTGCAAACTTCCCAAATGAAGTCTTGCTTCCCGTCCCTCCTTAAGATCGAAATTCGATTCCTTAATGGAGTATATGCGTTCGCGAATGTGCTACCGGAATTTTGCAGACACTAGTTTGATGTACGTTGGAATTTATGGGGACAGACGGATACTGCAGCCAAGGTGTTCGTTAGAATGCCCGCCTCGTATTTTCCATCTCGCGAAAAGAAGCGATGATTATTGGATGGTCCACGTCCACCTCCTTTCCGTGTGAAAACTTGAATGTATAAAGTATTTACAGAAATAGTCCCCTCTACAAGGAGTGTATAGCCTTGATTTTTCCTGGAAAACTACAGTACTATATGATAGACCGAGACAGGTGATGCCCGGAAGGGTGAAGCATAAGACAGACTGAAACTTTACTTGATTTTGCATCCATAGGAAGCTCCACACACCCAAAGTTCAGCCAGGCTTTCCCCGCGGTTAGTTGTGGATCTTTGAGATTGGAAGGTGATCTTTGCTCAGCTTGGAACTAGCTTGATCCACTTAATGACATTCTACTTTTATCTCCCCTGTGAATGGTTTGTGGACCAATATGAGTCAGTGACGTTGCCTTGTTATTATGTGTGAATCCACAGCTTATATTGTTGTTCTTACTGTCTGGTGGTAGCTGGTCACTCTGTGTTCGAACTGAGTTGCACAGTCAATGTTGTCTGCTTCTCTATATCACTGCAGTTTCCGTGTTCATTGCTGTTTTGATCTCCTTGTTCTTCCTGTGAATCTCCATTTTCTCCTTGTTGCCCGTGTACACATTCATTTTGATCGTCTTCTTTGCTCCATGCATTTTGTTGATATTTTTTGTAGAGGTTCATCAGCATGGCTACAGCAAGGGAACAGGTTGTCACAATCCCAGTTAGGAGGAATAACCCCCCAAAACTTTCAAAAGTGATTGCGCCTGAACCATCAATTTTATCCTCATGTTGATGGCTGTTTTGATATATCCATTTCTTTTCAATTTCATTGATACTATCTTCTCCTGTTATGTTGAGTATTGCCCTTGACATTTCAGCTCTTAGTGGTGATTGCTTGGGAAGCGCCTGATTACCAAAGAGATCATTATTATAAGCTTGCACAAGCTAACATACAGAGAATTCTATTCATCATAATATCTGACTATAAAAGCCTGAAAAGTAAAATTTCCATTGGGCTGAATATTCTTAGCTAACAAGATATACTGGAAGATGGTCAATGATGGTGTTGCTTAGCAGCAGTACCATACTTTCACACAATCATACTGAAAGTTGCTCAAGCAGTACAAAAATCCAGTAATCTGACCATAGGGCCTGTTTTCAGGTTTAGTTTGTGGTTGTTGTGTTGTGATGTACTCCTAGTGTCAAAAAACGTCTTATATTTTGATACGGAGAGAGTTACTTATTTTTGAAGTTGCTTTAAGAAGGAAGTTGTGAAAAGTCTATTACTCTGTTTGATAAATCAGACTAGAGTTAGATATAGTGTTATCGAATGGTTGACCTCCCACATTACATCTCATATGTTCTCGAATGCAGATTATGCAATTCGTTTTAGAAGAGATAAAAACAGACTAACTAAACGCCAAGGTTATCTAGAAGCAACCCATCCAACCGAGATTATTTATCATAAAAATGAATGGCTTAAGGGGGTGAAGTCCCTCTGTGCTTATATTTTGATACGGAGAGAGGCTCCTGGAAATGTGACCATGAAGGGTCGATCCCAGGCTGGTGGCAAGACCACCAGCACGGCTACCATCCAAGCTATTGCTTGGTCTCCAAGATTATTTATCATAATCCACTGCAGTGCCAAATGTAAATATCAGCTCATATACTTTTTTTGATAGAAAATGGATGGATCCATTTTTATGCTATATTGTTGTATATGGTAGTTAAGCTTACATTGATGATCCCCATAGGGTGCGGTCAGTGAGAGTTCATTATTGGGGACAGACAGACTAGAAAAGGGCATCGTTTTCACTTTGACATTTATCTCCACCCTTTTCAACTTTTCATCAGTCAACTGGAAGATACATTATTCATCGTATGCTATTAGATAGCCTCACTATTTCTATTTTTATTTCGTAACTTCGAATTTGTATATAGCAATCTTAGGGGTCATGGTATGTAGAATTGAAGGAGACACATGAGCATAACATTTTGCTTGACTTGTAGCAAACTTCAAGGCAGATTTTTTATTCAAGAGATTAAAACAAAGCACCCTAGTGAGTGTAGTTAAACTTACAAATGCAAAACCTGCACTCTTGTAGATAGGTCCCACCATTGTGTAACCTTTGCTGTACTTTGCAAGAAACAGTTTGATGTAGGGGATTTCATGTACAAGCGCAGCAATGCCACCATCTTTGCTTCCTTTAGAAAGAGCAGCAGCGAAATCTTCCTGTGTTTCGTAGGGCCTCATCTTTGATTTTTCAAAACCAATATCCACCAGTAGACCCTCTATATAGGAACCACGGTGGAACCCTACATATTCTCCTTTCCTCTGGAGTTCATGAACATCAGTCACTGTCGGTGAAAGCTGCTGTACAGTCAGCATTGATGCAAAGCTTGCTGTATAACTTGATGTAAGTACCAGAAAAACAAACATCCATACAAGTAGAACAATTCTGGATAGAAATCGTTCCAGCTTCTCCTCTGCAATAACGATGAAGATATTATTGAGACAGTAAACAAACTTGAAAGCTGGGATACTGCAATGCATAACATTCCAGGACTTGATTGGGATACTGCAATGCATGCCATTGCAGGACTTGCTTGAAAGCATATGCAATATCTATTTCTTGATATGATAAATGCAAGTCTCACCATCATTTTTTTTTTCAATTGACGCTATAAATTTTTTCCTTTAGTGAAGCACAATTATGAAGAACAGATGTATTGCTTTCATGTTTCTAAAGCAGATACGTACTAGCATTAGTTCATCCCCAGCTAGATTTGAACTAAAACCATAACAATAATTATGGAACGAAGGGAGTACTAATTAGACAGATCTAGGTTCTTATGCTGAGAAACATTAAGATAAGTTTAACTAAAATGGGGCCATACAGATGATTTTCTTTCCTAAAAGTTGTGGAGGTGCAGTTTAGTTAGATCACTGCAGTAATCTTTTTCGAAGGAATCTTTCGGCGCTTCTTATTTTCATGTAGTGCAACGTATACTTTGTCTATGCAACTGAAATACTTGTTCAAAATTAAGCAAAGATCTAGGAAACTGTAATGTTTACTCAACTCTCTTCAAAAATGGAGAAGAACATTGTAATCCCCACTTGTTTGAGTGAAAAGGGACCATGTACATGTTGATTGCCATTTAGATACTCCAGAAGCCAGGCAACAACTCCTGTGTAAATAAAGAATATGATGCTTCCAAACCACATTCCAGTGCTCAATGGTTTCAAGAAAATCCACATATTCTTGATCATGTTTTCCTTGACTGGAACAATCATCCCTACTCCAGATTCTGTGTACGGTACAGTGAAGTCGACATACAATGATCTATTGTACCTTACAGTAATATCTCCAACCGCTATGTCGTATTTCTGCAATGGCATGAATCAGCTTCATATATTTGAGAAATAAGAAAGTGATGATCTACTTCTAAGAATGATTAAACACTGGAAGTAAATTGTTCAATAAGAGGAAAATATTTTAGCATGCAAAATAGACTTTTGATTTGCTTTGAGAAAAACAAAATACAATGAGCCTTTCTATCTGACATCCTTCTATGTAAAATAAAATAGGAGCCTGGTTTTAATTGCAGAACAAAACACTGGATGAAATTGTGGAACATAGTTAATATCTTGTAAAATGTTTTAGCTACTAGAGTTTTCTTCTTAACAGTGGAATATATGCAGCTTCTAGTTTCTGCAATGGTAGGTTAAGAAATTGAAACCAAATCTTTCGTAATGTATTTCTTACCTGAAGATAAACTTGATAAATAAAATCGTTATAGCTTCCTGTAGTTGCTGTATCAGCTGTGTCAAATGCCAGGTACTCATAAGTAAGTGCAAAAGGTAGCCTCTTTATTGCCTCCTCAAATATGTCAACTGAAAGGCCACTCGCACTTGTTACATTTGTAACAGGATCTCTGAATGTCTTTATAAACTCTGGGCAATTGCTCGTGTGCACACCGACTCTAAGCTTCTTACCATTTATAGGAATTTCCCAGCCCCTCGGTATTTCAGTTGACTCTCCTGGCCAAATTACAGGATTTAGATCAAGCATTGAGGCTGATCCTGTTGTTTTTAAGCCATTTTGATTCAACTGCCGTGACAGTCCACTTTTGACACTCCAAAACCCGATTTCTCTCCAACCTCTCCCAACCACATTTATTATTTGGAACACAGAAACTTTAAGCTGTTTGTCTGTAAGGTCAAAGTCGCCACTTATACCTCTAAACTTATTTTGTACAATTGCTGCTAAGAGTTTTGGACCATTTGGGGAAATAACCATGGATTCCAAGCATGTGGAGTTCTTAATGGACCATGGTTGCTTATTTGGGGCACTGGATATCCCAACCTTTTCTGCTGCCTGTGCTAATGCCCATATCGTATCATAGGCCCGTAGTCCAACAATGCTTAGCTTATTGAAGGGTGATTCATCTGGGTTATCCTGTTGGTACATTCTGTTCCACCTTATGGAGAAACTATCAAGCTTTTTTGATTTGGGGACATGGTACCTTACTCCCAGTACACCATTCATCACCTCGGTCACACTTGGATTGAGTGAGTCGATGATGTTTGCTACTCCGTTTGTAGTAATCCACGCAAATCCTTTGTCCATCATCCCTGCCTCTTTGGCCTTTGTAAAAAGAAGGTAAGTCATCGTGGATGACATATGAACAACAAACACCCTTGTTTGCATTGTCATCAACTTATAGAGTTCTTGCATCATGATTTCACTTGTTGCTGATGGGGGGATAACACACTGATACGGGACATGAACATCACTCTCTTGAAGTGCACTAATGAGGTATGGTAGAATGCCTCTACCATAGTCAGTGTTTTCATATACTAGCACCACTTCTCTCCATCCATAGGCTTTTACAAGCGAGGCAATGCTATTCACCTGAGCTGAGTCATTCAATGTTGCACGTACAAAATATGGCATAGTATCTGAAGTGAGAGAGGGGCTTGTTGCTGTGAAGGATACTGTGGGGACTTGGGTTATATTTCCGATCTTGGAGATGAATACAGCTTCTGATGATTTCTGGGGACCAATGATGGCTTGCAGTTTGTAATTATCCAGTAATTCAATCGCTTTTGAAATTGCATAAGGAAATTTCAGTCAGATGATATTAGTTTAATAATGTAGAAACAACATCATAACACATAACAAAGCATATATATATATATATAATGGTGAGTTTAGGTTTTTGTGTGTTCGTGTTGCTTGTGATGTTTTCTATTTTCTTGATCATTTGACACCTGTTTGCCTAAGCCTTATACGACTCCTATAACTAAGACTGCTTTTATCCTTGATGAAATGATAACACAGACTCTGTTTACATGTTCTTTCATTTATACTCCTAATACTATCAAAGGGGGTTTGATTTGACTCATTTGGAGAATTATGTCACTATGTAGGTTATGGTTTGCAATTTACAATAAACATATGTTTTCTCGATCTGTGATTTTTATAGACTCTGCTTGGCTTACCATTAGGGTTTTCCTACTAGGGAACTGATCAAATGCTAATCTGAATATGACTCTTGTTTAAGGTGACAAATGCTTCATAACTCTAAATAATTTAAGTATGACTCTTGTTTAAGGTGTCAAATGCTAATATAAATATGTTTTTCTTGTTTAAGGTGTCAAACTATGGACTTCCGTTTTCCTCTTTTTATTTAGAAAAAAGTCCATTTTACTACCCTGAATAAAGTGGGTGGTTCACTTTACCCCCTGATCTATGTTTCGGTTCCTATACCCCCCTAAACAATCTCATACCGGACAAAAAATCAGCCTAGGTGGTTTACCCAAACCAGATGATGACGTGGACACAGTCAAAGGTGGTATTTGACCTGCCGGTGGGTCCCACTCGTCAGTTTTTTAAAAAAACAAAGAAATAGAAAAAATAAAAAAGGGGTGCCCCCCTACTGCAGTAGCAGCCAGCCACAGCGGCGGCAGCCGGTGCGCGCGGAGCAGGCAGGCGGCCGTGGCGGGCGGAGCCGGCGCGCGCCGAGCGGGGGAGGCCGAGCGCGGCCAGGCGCAGCGACGGGTTTGCGCGCACGAGGGCAGAGCGGCACGGACCGGCTTGGGCACGAACTGGGCTGCGCGCGCGAGGGCAGAGCATGCGTGGTCGGAGCCGGTGTGCGTCGAGCGGGGGAGGCTGGGCGCGGCCAGGCTCAACGATGGGTTCGCGCGCGCGAGGGTAGAGCGACGCGGATCGGCTTGGGCGCGGACAGGGCCGCGCGCGCGAGGGCAGAGCAGGGGCGGTCGGAGCCGGCGGGCGGCCGGGGACGACGGCGCGAGCAGCGCGCGAGGGCGGCTGGGGTCCACAACGCAAGCTTGGGGAGGAGGCGGGGCGGCGCAGGCGCACGGCCGGAGCGGCGACGGGGCGGACGGCGAGGCGGCGTAGCCGTGGGAAGAGGCGGGCCAGCGCGGGGTGGAGCAGGTGGCGACGCGGCTCGTCGGCGGGGTCGCGCTGGAGCCGGAACGAAGCGCGAGGGGGTGACGGGGATGCCCACGCCCGACCTGACACCGAGGTCAAAACCACCGTTGACTAGTGCCACATCAACAGCGAGTGGAGACAAACCAGCCAGGGGTGGTGTTTTGTCTGGTTTTGGTTGGTTTGGGGGGTAGAAGGAGCCAAAAAATAGATCATGGGGTAAAGTGAACCACCCACTTTATTCAGGGTAGTAAAATGGACTTTTTTCTTTTATTTAAAGTCCTTCCGTTTTCCTGAATCCTGACAACTTAACTGTGACATACACATACCTGCTGATGCAGCCTTTACATCACTGGCCATGGAATCCCTGAAATGGAGGACAAGCTTTGTGCTGTAAATCTGGTGGACCGCGTAGAAGTCTTTGACGGCCAGTGAAATGCTGGTTCGTGCTACTTTTCCCACCAGCGAGCCCAGATTGAGGATCACTCCGACATGGAACTCGTCTGCTTTGCCGGTGGTGGTGTTCTGAGCTACGCCGGGATCGACAAGGAGCAAGAGGAAGAGGAAGAGGATTGCTCGGGGAGTTCTCTCCATTCCGTGGTGCTGAGATGCACTGCATTGCACCCTCTTATGTAGGATTCCGCTTGTTGAAGACTTTTCGGCTTAATAATGGTGACAATGGTGACATGGTGTCACTGGTCAAACTGAAAGTTGCAAGGCAAATCCGCTCAGCTGTGACAGATTGGTTGTCTATTACCAGCATCTTTCGTCGTGCACTGTTTCTTTCTTGACTTTGGTGTTCATTTGCAGCTAAATTACCGGGAATGTCAACCGGAGTTGCCTCTGCATATAGTAGTTAGCTAAGAACATACTCCCTCCGTCCCAAAATAAGGTACAAAGTTGAGTCACAATTTTGGGACGGAGGGAGCAAGATTGCGTACTGCCCCTATCGGGGTCTATAAGTGGGGCATGGGTTTTTAGATTTTTAATTTGACACATATGTTTTGTTAGTCAAACTGACCTGAAAACCCATGTCCAACTTATAAACCCGGATGAAGAGTGCAGAATGAACTGATTGATGGATTATGTCCTCGATAAGGAATCTACATAAGGGTGGTGTGCCTACATATATAAATATTTGATTTGTAATTTGTCTGTTCCAATAAACGAGATTTATATTGCTTCCCTTGGGGACTTGTGCAAATTAACGTTGACCTTGAAATATTTTGAGGAGCGTTAAGATTTCCTACTTTTGAGACGCTAAAATATTTTGGCATACAAGGCAATTCCAAATATTACAAATTAACAACTGAAACTCTTCGTAACCCTAGGCATCATCCTCCTTTATAAGACGGGTCAGGTTCTTTGTAACCCTAGCCATCCTCCTTTATAAGACACTAACGACGCGTTTGGTTCCGCCTCAGGTAACGTAATGGGTTTGGGTATGGAGAAGTGCTGCTTTTGATTTTCTTTTATCGAATACTGTTCGGTTTCCTAATCACCTTCAGCTCGGCTGTTTTCGACTCTAGGAAGGCCCGTATCAGAAAACGCTGCCAGCGAATACATAGTGCGTGAACCAAATGTAATCTGTCGGTTTCGGGAAGCGTGGGTATCGGAAACCGTAGCCAAATCATCGAAACAAACGCGTCGTAAAACTCTTTGTAACCCTAGGCATCATCCTCCTTTATAAGACGGGTCAGGGCTAGCTAGAGACACCTTGCATCCAAGCTAATACTCTTGATAGAGCTTACTATTCTCCATTTTAATCCCCTCTCATAAGGCACCCTTACCATCAATCCAATCCAAGCAGGAGTAAGGTATTATCTCCATCATTAGGGTACAAATCTGGGTAAAATCTTTGTGTGCTCCCTCGTCTAATACTTCCAATCACGCACATCATCCTATGGTGACTACTACTGGTTTCATATGTCGACAGTTGGTGCGCTAGGGACTGACTGTGTGGCCCGGTAAACCAATCCAGATAGGGTCTCTAGTCCAAATTGGTGTCTTTGCTTCGGGCGAGAGGATCACCATTTGCTACTTGAGATGCGTCGCCAACTTGGCAAGGTGACTCGTCATCATTAGCGATGGAAGGTCTTGGTCGATTTCCTTGTCGAGTAGACCGAGGCCCAGCAAATCCCCAAGTGTGCCGACCTCGAGCATTGGAGGACGTACTTTGACGGCTCCATGATGCTTCTGGGCTTGGGGGCCAGCGTTGTCATGATGTCCCTGAAACGGGTAAGATGAACTATGCTGTGCTCTACATACACTTCCCAACCTCCAACAATGCAGTCAAGTATGAAGCCCTCCTCCATGGTCTCTGCCTTGCTGTCTCCATGGGCATACGACGGCTCAGTTATCACAGTGACTCTAGCCTTATCGTGCAATAGGTCATGAAGCCCTTCGGTAGAAAGGATCCAAAGATGGTGGCCTATTGCTTCGAGGTGCGCCGACCCAAATGTCAGTTCGACGCCCTCAAGCTTCATCACATCAAGCACTATGACGGTTGACACCCACGTGAGGATGGGCGCCCTTTAGGACCAAGTCCATTGGACACCTTGCCCGAGCATCTCCATCAAAATGGAGCCGGATCAAGAACTCAAAGGCCAGGGAGCAATGATCTTGGCTGTAATCCTGGAGTGGACCAAACCAATCCTTGCTTATCTCCTAAAAAAGGATCTCCCGAAAGACAGAAACGCTGACAGGCTCCAACGCAAGGGTAGGCGTCGTCGGGTAAAGTCTGTGACCACTGTAACCGACAGGTAGAGGTGGCCGAGCATCTACACCAGGTGGAGGCAGCCGAGTGGTTGCACATCAAGCGTGCTGCGGCGGCCGGGCAGGGATGCTGCAACGCCTGGCGGGTCTTCCGCCACTGGAAGGACGATGGCTTGCGGCGGCCGGGCATGGATGCCGCAACACCTGGCGGGCCTTCTGTCACTAGAAAGACGACGACTCCGACGACAGCGACACGTATAACAGTTCGGCAATGACGTAGATGGTGACGGAGGTCCATATGGCCAAGGAGGACATGCCTGCAAGGTCCCCGTTGGGTACCCCATTTAGTTTAGGTTAGGTTAAAATTTGTTAAATTTCGTCCATTTAGTTGTAAATGTACCAAATTTAACAAATTGTGTGTGCGTTTAACATGTATTTCATCTGTGTTTGTGTACGAAACGTTTGAATTGGTCCGAATATTTGTTGTCTATGGTTGGATAGCCTCCACGCCTATAAATATCCGTAGACACGTCTGGACGTGTCCACGACATTTGGTGAGGTCCATATTGATCATCTTCGTTGGAGTAACCTTTATTCCTAGCGTCACAGGCGGCCACCCCTTCCTGAAGACCATTTAATAAATTGCCAGTATATTTCAAATCTTAATCAATGACACATTTTAATCACATTATCATTCACTAAAAGTAGCAGACAATGATAAAAAATTGCATAGGACTGAGGCAACATCTCAGCAGTTGGTAAACATATCTCCCAATCCATGTTGAAGATGCCCGGTCCAACTTGACTAGAGTTGGAGGGGACTGCTCGAAACGACGCCCAATCAACGGGATCTCATGTAAGGCGGGAATGTATCCGGTGCATCCGCACTTGTGGTGCTACCGGTGTGTATGCTATAGAATGTTTTAAAAAATCTGAAAAAAATTCCAGCACGTTAATGCAATATCAATGTATGATGTCACAAAAAATCATATCAAAATTTGAAAAAAAAATTGAGCTATAAAAATGACAAATTTGACATCAGTGTGATAATGGGTCAAATCTAAAGCCCAAGTTATGCTATGTACTATTTAGTGTTGAATTTGTCATTTTTGTTTTTCGAGTTATATTCCAAATTTTAACTTGATTTTTTATGACAAGCTACATTGATGTTGTATGACTGGGCTAATTTTTTTTCAGAATTTTTTGAACATTTTAAAAGCATAATGTGAGTTCGGTGCACCACTAGCACCACAAGCTCCGATACACCAGATATTTTTCCCATGTAAGGTAGAAGAGCTTAGCCCACGGCAAAATCAAGCCATTCGACATCAGCACAAATTGTCATTGTTCACTAAAACAACGCTCAATCAACAGAATCTCATGTAAGGCAAAAGAGTTTTGCGTGCAGTAAAACCAAGCATCCAACATTGGCACATATTGTCATTGTTTTTGTGGTGGTTTCAAGACAACTCCAACGTGGCTCATAAATTTGTCCTAATTCGAAGTGTTTAAATTTTGTAGGCGAAAGCCAAAAAATGAGACCAATTCAAAGGCTAACCCTGGTTGGCATTTTTTTTATAGGAGAAATTCCGCGAGCACCGCGCGTGCAAGCCGGAACTCGAACTCGAGTGGTCTGGAAGCAACCTTAGTCCAATGGGTCGACGTCCCGTCCTCTTTGTAAGCGAAAACCAAACTGGAGGTAGTTTGCCGGCATCCGGATGTCCACCTGGCCCAGCAAAAGCCACCGTGGACCCACACCACAGCCTCTCTCTCTCTCTCTCATCTCAGCCATGATCTCCCTCCCTCGCAAAAATTCCCAAGTCCGCCGCTATCCTCGTCTTGCCGCCGTCTCCCGCCGTCCGTCGATGCCCGCATCGCCGCCCGCACGCGGAGCTCCGCTGTACCGTCTGTCGTTGGCCACCTCGACGCGGACGGGGAGCAGCACGAAGCTTCGCTGGAGCGGCGCCCGCTCCCCACCCTCGAACTCGCGCAGCTCGAGCTTCTCGGTTGCACGGGAGGCTGGCGCCAACGAACGTGGGCCAGCCGAGTGGGAGTGAATTGCAGAAAACCACCACATTGAAGCCTAGGGTTGCAGAAAAGACTCTTCTACGTTTTTGTGCCAGAAAACACTGATTTTGGTCCTAATCATTTGCAGAAAACACCTAACCGTCTGTTCGGGTAGTTTAACCTCTATTATGACAGGTGGGCCCCGATTTTGAGGACGTGGCGTAACGCCCACGAGCTCACGCCGTCTGACAGTGCTACAGTGGCAACGGACATGCCGTCTCGGTCAAAACGGCACGGGTCCCTTATCCACTTCATTCTCCCCCTTTCACCACTCTACTCTCCTCTGTCTCTCTTTCTCCCCGTGCTCCATGGCGACGGCTAGCCCTGACAACGGCGGTGGAGTGGATGCCGCCGGCGGGGGAGTGGATGGAGGCTGCAGCGGAGGGTTGCTTCGCGGCGGCGAATCGAACGAAGTGGAGGAGGTGTGCGGCAGCTCAAACCCTAGTCGGGCCCCGAAGAGGAGAGCGTCGTCGCCGTCGCTTGAGTACCGTGCCGCCGGCGCTCTTGCCGGTGTTGTGCAAGCTACTCCGACGGGTAGCCATCAATGGGCTTCTGGATTTGGCAGCGTTGAGTAAGTTGTCCCCCTCCTTTACTGTGGATTCTAGGGTTAGGGATCAATTTCTAGGGTTAGGGTTAGGGATCAATTTCTCATAGTTCAATAGTTAGGCTTCGATTTGAATGAACTGTAGGTCATTATTGTTTGTAGTCTAACCTCTGATATTTATCCTATCTGTTAGATGAATTTGCTTCTGTGTATGAAGTTAACTGAATTTTCTCAGTGTACAAAAGGTTTTCAGTTGACTGAATATTGTTTAGTGTCAATAGTTAACTGAATTCTATCAACGTCTGAAGTTAACTGGATTAGGGTAGTGTATGAAGTTAAATGGATTTGCTTCACTGTATGAACTTAACTAAATTTTTTTAGTGTTCAAAAGATTTCAGTTAACTGAATATGTGTCAGTTTCACCTAGTAATATGTAATATTTCAGTTAACTGAATATGCACTGTATATAGTGTAGTCAGTGCATTGAAACTGTATGTGTGCTAATTATTTATTTGTGCATTGTATATACTTCAGTTTGTTATTGATTTTAATTATTAGAAATGTATGCATAGAAATTAATGTGTAGCTTCTTT
This sequence comes from Triticum urartu, assembly GCF_003073215.2. Classification (NCBI taxonomy): domain Eukaryota; kingdom Viridiplantae; phylum Streptophyta; class Magnoliopsida; order Poales; family Poaceae; genus Triticum; species Triticum urartu. Next base: position 415,118,513 of record NC_053026.1, on the reverse strand, counting down.
GCTTTGTAGTTTGTGTGATGATGTGTGGGAAGTTAGGCTCCACTTTCATGACAGGGACAATTTGGAAAGGACCATGTGTGTTTCAGACATAACATTTCTGAATCTAATAGCACTAATGGAGACAGCAGGCTACAGAGAGGATGACTACATGTACTTTGTTAGGGATGCTGGCTTGGGAGTAGCTGGTTTGAAAGAGATCTGTGATGATGCCAAGGTTGATGAGATGCTAGACCACATTGCCAACCACTACAAGAAATATGTCAACTTATAACCTTCTGTCAGTGACCCTCGAAGAATTGGTCATAAATTTATGACCATTTTAGACCAATTGGTCAAAAGCTGTTCAGGGGGCTCCAAACCCTAAACCATTGCGACCATTTTGGTCAGAAAGGTCGTAATTTCCTTACACGAAATGGTCACAAAGCAAACAGTGCTAGCCCGCTGCCTTATTTCTAGTTGTTAATGACCAATATAGATGGTCATAGCCTTGTAGATTGTGGTGGATTGTGATGACTAGGCGCTATCTCATCAGTTTTGCCTATGTGTCATGTCCATATGGCAGTTTTTGCCCTAGGTTGTGAAGCAACATATATTTCTATCATTCCCAAAAAAATCTCATAAATTCTTTGGGGCATATCTTCATCAAATATGTAAAAAATCATTCCTTGCCTAGTTCAAAACTAATTCAACAATATTCATTTTCCTATTCTGTTCACAACAACACTTTATGAAGGAAGTGCTATTTATATATTCTTGATTGCCCTCGGAATTTTTGGGCACTCTTTCCTATCCAAATTATTACTGCATGACAAAATTCAGCTCCATTTGCCTAGCAAATCTTCCTCGGCAAATTTCCAAAGTTTTTGTCCACCTAGAAGCATTGTGAAGGAAGTACCTTTTTTATATCTCTAAATGACATGAAATTTATACAGTTCCTTCATGTGCCCAAATTATCAACCTCCTCCAAATTGCAGCTCAGTCAAATCATCTATGTGAGCCCAGGTTCAATTTATATTTTATGGCCAAATTGGCACATTGCAAAGCAAGTGTTATATAGACCCCTCCTATTACCCTCAAACTTTTCGGGCACTCTTCCATACCCAAATCATTGCCACATGATAATATTCAGCTCAATTTTCCTAGTAAATCTTTCTCGGGAAATTTCCAAAGTTTCTACCTCGAGAGAAGCTTTGTGAAGTAAGTACTAGCTAGGCTTACCCAAATGATCTGAAAATTTACCAGAGCATGACCATACCTAAGTAACTTACCTACACCAATTTTGAGCTCATTTCATTCATCCAATCTCTCTCACTAGTTTTCCCAAGTTTCTGTCCATAGAAGAGCATTGTGAAGGAAGTACTACTTTCGCATGTCGAAATGGTATCAATTTTCTAAAATGCTTTCCTATGCCCAAATAACCATCCTCCACAAAATTTCAGCTCACTCCATTCATTATTTTGAGCCCAGCTTCAACATTCATATTTTTGTCCAGCGTGGTACTTTGCAAAGCAAGTACCACCTAGGATCCTCCTTTTGAGCTAAAAATTTGTGAAGACATTCTCCTTAGTAGATAATCATCCTCAGCCAAAACTCACACCCATTGGCCATGTGCATTTCCCGTACCGCTAATCAAACACTTGGTTGCTAATTCATATTTGAGTATCGATCGGTCTCCTCGTGAGAATATTATGTTGTAATTTTCTTCCTAGCACCAACCTGGGGAGTTCCCAACCCACTAGACATGCCTAGGCCGCCCAGAACACATGGCAACATTACGGTCACGCGGTGACCACGCGACGGGCATGCGAGTTTACGGGCTCTAGAGTTGGGGCCCTCGGCCACCGCCCAAACCTCGACGTATCGCCAAAAAACCATGTATTTATGATTAAATAGGTCCTTATGTAACTAGAAATGATTTTTGGAAAAAATAAATAGCAAACTATGAGGCAGCTGCAGTTCAAATTTGACCCGCTTCCAACTGAATCGGCGGAAATTTGTCTTTTTCACGAGAGGTGGATCAAAAAAATTTACACCCAACCATTTTATCAATTGTGCATTAAATATGGCCTAGTATTTTATAAAAATGATTTGGTCCAATTTTGCAACAATTATTTGGTAGTTCCTTCACAAAAAAAACCTCCTTTCGGGCACTCGAAAAATGGAAAATGGTCTTTTCGTCCAACGAAAATGAAAACTTCCTTGGGCAACATTGTTTGCCATTCCAATATGCACCCTTGTGCACAATATGAGATCATTTGAACAAACTATGCCATGGATGTGGCCATAAGATTGATCATTTGGCTTGAAAGCCATTGATCTCCACACGTGATAGCTCGTTTCTAAGAACACTTTTTTAAAATAATTGCCGTATTACAAGTTTATTATTTTTCCTAGGAACTTGGCCACATATAATGACACAATGCGAAGGTTTCCCAATTTTTTGATTTTTTTTGAATTTTTTATGCCCGTTTCAAAATGCGGTCAAAACGGCGGGAATGACCGTTCCTAGCTAGTGGTTGAATCTTAGAATTTTTTTGGTGTTTCTATGATTAAATAGATACTTACGTACCTAGAAATTATTTTTGAAAAAAATAAAGAGCAAACTACAAGGTAGCTATAGTTCAAATTTGACCCGCTTCCAACTGAATCGGCGGAAATTTGTCTTTTTCATGAGAGGTGGAGCAAAACTTTTTACACCCAACCATTTTGTAAATTGTGCATTAAATATGGCCTAGTATTTTAGAAAAATGATTTGGTCCAATTTTGCAACAATCATTTGGTAGTTCCTTCACAAAAAAACCTCCTTTTGGGCACTCGAGCAGAGAAAGGTGCCCTGGATTTCTCGGTCAGATTTGTGATTTCGCGGTATTGGTTTGGTGTGATGTGTACCTGTGGTTGACCTCTCTGCCACTGGTTGGATGTCTGTGTGGTGTTGTTTCAGGTTTTGTAGAGAGCACATTGTCGAACCAGCAGTTGGCAGATGGCGATGACACAGATGAGTAGCTTAGGCGAGAGGTACGCCTACCAGAGCACCGTTAAACGAATTTCTGTTACTTTTTCAGTCACATGCGTGAGGAATGGCTGTGTTGTGCGGTTATTGTTACTGTCAGGTTGTAGCTCTAGGTCTATTGTGCTATGGCTGACCTCTCTACCGCTGGTTGGACGTCCGCGTGGTACTGTTTCAAGTTTTGCAGAGAGCACAGGCTCGAATGAACAGTGTGTGTGGAAAAAATTCTTGTCTTAATTATCTTCTTGTGGGAGTATGAACTTGCTTGCAGTATCCTGCTTGCAGTATCTTGGAGTATCAACTTGGAGCATCTGGTTAGAGTAGCATCTTGCAACACATTCGATTACTCCAGTACTGATAGTTACAGTGGCATCTTGCAAAATGGAGTAGTTAGAGTAGCATCTTCGATTAACTAAATTGATGATAACTGTTGTTAAGTTGGGACTTGCAAGCAGTAGTGCTTGCAAGCAGTAGTTCCCTCTTCGTATCTCTTCTTGCTTGCAGTAGTTTAATTTACAAGTTAGTCCGAATTACCAAAAATAAGCTCTATATTTTATTTTGCCCGTAGGATCTGTTCCATGAGGTTGAAACTGTGGATGTCTACTCTTCCATAAGCTGTCTAGATCTTCGTACTCTTGCTGTGCTGGCAAACTCCACCCTGTCCAGCTCAAGGTTCTGTTTCTTCGTTTTTCATGTATTTCGGTAATTTTGCTGTGAGGAAATTAACATGATAGCAGTGAGCCTTAACTACCTGAACTTTATGTACCTGATGTAGAATAATTTCACTCTGCATCGTAAGATTCATGATTATTTTCTGGGTTTCACTAATTATTTATACGTTAATTTTATTCTCCTGCATCGCATTTCTGTTCAGAGTTGGAAGAATTTCAATTCCTGATGTAGATCTAGTGCTCAATAGTTTCTGCTTGCTATGCCTCCGAACATCAATGCACATATGTTGGAAGAATTTTGTTTCTTGAACATCAATGCTTGAATTACTTTAGAACATTTCTAATTCCTTTTATAAGTTCCGACCATATTTGATACCTTCTTAAATCTTAATGCTTACCCTGGTTTGTTTCTTTCCAGGTTGGAATGTCTATTGACCCAAAGCTGTTTCTGTCAAACTTCCTAGCAGTCTCTTTGATATTAGGTCTCTTAATTATTGGAAAGACACTGGTAGTAACATTTATTGGTAGAGTGTTTGGAGTTTCCACCATAGCTGCTGTTCGGGTTGGTCTTTTGTTTGCACCTGGTGGGGACTTTGATAGCTATGTTCCTCCTCCTCTATTGTGTAGTAGGCAGGCAGAATACCCAAGTACTACTTACTTCTTGAGCATCGCCTACATCAGCCAAAGGCTCTGAAAACTGGTTATTAATCAAAAACTGGTTTTTTTTTGTTGTGCAACATATTTACACATGAGCCAAACACCCTGATTCTTACTTACCACTATAAATAATTGTCTTCAAAGAGGGGTTGGATTTCCTTTTTGATCTGCAATCTGCATCGCCTAGTAATTACTAGTATGTTTCATTTTGGGGGCAATGTATGTGGTTGTTTCGCAGGTACTAACTGTACATTTGATGTGCCTGTGATTGAGCACCAACCAGCTTGTTAGTTTCGCAGGTACTACTTGTTAGTGCATTTCGATCTGAACATGTTGGCATGAGTGTCTCAATTAATTTACAGTAGTATATATATATGCACGTTTCATCTTAGTCTCTCGGCAAGTATTTATGAGTGTCTCAATTAATTTAGTATGTTTTGCTATTTGTACTTGGATAGAAAAGCTAAAATCTGTATAGTGCTCTGTGTGTAATACCAAGTTGTTCCTGTTATTTACAAACTGTTGTTCTTATACACTGATCCACAACACCTTACATTACACATTTGAAATTAATTAAAATACATATAAACACAGTGATTCAACACAGATTTATCCTATGATTATACCTGAGACATTAGTTTGTTTTTATGCTTTTGTTTCCCATAGTGCTTCAAGCTTGTTTATTAACTCGATTTGTTGTTATTCTGTTTAATAGGAGCAGAAGCAGCTCATATGACTCTATTGTTGTTCTTGACCTGCTCTTGCTGCTATTGTAGGTGGAGCATGCCTAGGAGAAGAGAGGGCTCATTCCACTTGTTTGGAAGAGAAGACGATGAAGCATGGTGGTTATCTGGATAATCTGCCTTGTGTTTTGGTTGTACTTTGTACCTAGTTATATTGTATTCTGTAGTAGTCAGCACATTCTGGAGCAGAATCCAGTGAAGTTGTAAAACTGTAAGAAATGTGAGAAATATACTTTGTACCTAGTTATGTTTCATTTGAAATATTTGTCATTTGTGTACTGTGAGAAATGTGAGAAATGGAAAGCTGATGAGTTCTTTGATAAAAAGCGATGTGGCTCCACTGCCAGGAAAAATGTGACAATTGGGACCCATCTAAAAATTGCACCACAAAAAAACCTTGAAAATAAAAATGAAATGGACCGAAAAAGGCCATGCTTAGAAAATAAAAAGGCCAAATTGTTGGGCCAGGCCCATGTAGCTAGAGAAAATTAATAGAGAAAATATATAGTAAAAAGGCCGAATTGTTGGGCTAGGCCCATGTAGAAAACCGAATTGAACCGGGCTGAATCTTGTGCCACATCAGCTTGCCACGCTGGATGCCTACGTGGCCTGCGGAGGTTGCTAGTGACCAAAACGCCACAGTGGACATATTTTGGTCATAAACGTTTGCGACCATTTCAGAAGAAAGGTCGCTATAGTCAGTTTACGACGCCCAGCTTTTGACCTTATGTTTTTGGTCACAAAAAGGTCATAAATGGAAATTTGTGACCATTCAGTGACCAATAGTGGTGGTCATAAGTTGACATATTTCTTGTAGTGAACAGAGATCAGACCATAGTTAATCTGACAGTAGTTAGGGGTAGTGAGCCCAGACCTGGAGATTTAAACATAGGTCATGTTTGTGAGCAGCAGGTCCCTATAGGCAGTGTTGGAGAGAGGATTGTGTATGAGGTCAGTGATGAAGGTGTGGTGTATAGGTCGCCATCCAAAAAAACAAGGAGAGTTGCACAAGTTGATGAGCAGGAGGCATATCCAATACAGTTTTACTCCAGAGAGCAGATCACACATCTAATTATGCACAAAGGTAAACTCTAGGGTCATTTCATCGATATGTCGACAAGATGAGGCTCAAGGTAAACCCTAGGGTCATTTCATCGATATGTCGACAAGATGAGGCTCTAGGTAAACTCTAGGGTCATTTCATCGATATGTCGACAAGATGAGGCTCTAGGTAAACTCTAGGGTCATTTCATCGATATGTCGACAAGATGAGGCTCAAGGTAAACCCTAGGGTCATTTCATCGATATGTCGACAAGATGAGGCTGTAGGTAAACTCTAGGGTCATTTCATCGATATGTCGACAAGATGAGGCTCAAGGTAAACCCTAGGGTCAAATCATCGATATATCGACAAGATGAGGCTCTAGGTAACCCTAGGGTCAAATCATCGATATATTGACAAGATGAGGCTCAAGGTAAACCCTAGGGTCATTTCATCGATATGTCGACAAGATGAGACTCTAGGTAAACTCTAGGGTCATTTCATCGATATGTCGACAAGATGAGGCTCTAGGTAAACTCTAGGGTCATTTCATTGATATGTCGACAAGATGAGGCTCAAGGTGACACTATGGTTACCTTGTCCATATATCGATGAAATGACCCTCAAGGTTAATCCATGAATCTAGATGACATAATTTACTAACTTAGCACATGCACCACCTTGGCTTGAGCACATGTGATTCTACTAAGCACAAACACCACATAACAATCAAAATGCACTCATATTCATAAAGGTTCATCAAGGTTGGATCCAACACCTGATCTCACAAAATACATACATAAAGGTTCGGAAATAGATACTAAAGTACTTAATAGATGATTATCATCTAGATTACAACACTACTGGATCCAACACCATAGATCACAAATTCATCACTGAAGTACTTGGGTCACAAATTCATACTAAAGTACTGGATAGAAGATTATCATCTAGAAACTGATAGATGATTATCATACTAGAAGGCACCCTACTCATCTAAGATGGCCTTCACACCCTGAAGTTTTAACTTTATCTTTTCCTCAGACTTTTGAAGCTCAGAAATGTGATACTGCAGTTTAAGCCTCTCTTCTGTCAGCCTCTCCTTCTCCTTCAAATGATTGAACTTCAAGTTCCTAATCACATTGGCTTGAGCACATGTCAGGTTCTTCAGAGTTTCATAGTTTTGCAGCATCTTCTTCTCCTCCTCCTCTCTCTTTGACAGCTCTGCCTTCAAGTTCCCCACTACAGTCTCAAGCTCAACAATCTTCACATCAACATATTCCTTCTGCTCCTTCTGATTGTTTAACTCCACACCCCTCTGCTGCTGGGCATCCAAGAGAGAATTCACATCAGCATACAAACTGTCATAGTTCTCCTGTAGTTTCTTCTTCTCCTCCTTTTTCTTTGACAACTCTGCCTTCAAGTTGCCAACTACAGTTTCTAGCTCAGCAATCTTCACTTCAAATATTGCTTCTGCTCCTTTTGATTGGTTAACTCCACACCCCTCTGCTGCTGGGCATCCAAAAGAGCATTCACATCAGCATACAAACTGTCATAGTTCTTCTGTAATTTCTTCTTCTTTTCTGTCAGGTTGTGAATTGCAAAGGAACTCTCTAGATTGTCATTGGTCCTAGCTGACTTAATCTCCTCATACATATCCCATAGCTTGGCCAATGCCTTCTCCATTGAGTCTGGCCATTCAAAATCAATCTATTGAACTACTCCACAGTTTATGCCTTCCTGTATTATAAACAATAAAAGAATAAATAATTGTCTACGTGACTAGGATGAAGACCACTATTAACTGCCATACTCCATCGTATTTTCAAGACCATCAAACCAACAGGTTCAGGTATCTAATATGTGCACTGTTAAACAGACAAATAAACAAGTCACTAAGCACTGACAGGTTCCTTACCATACAACAGACAAATTAACATTGCCCACTGGTAAACAAGTCATTAAGCACTGACCATAATAAACAATGACTACCATCCACTAATGAGAACACACTCCAACGGTGGCTAAAGCAAATTAAACAAAGACAAAGCACTTAACCAAGCTTAACAACTTGATAAACAAAGGAGTAAGCACTGACCACAATAAACAATGTGTACAATCCACTAATGACAAGGCATGTCAGAACAAGCTAAACAAAGACCAAACTAAAAAAATCTTAACATCTTGATAAACAAAGCATTAAGCAAACAACTTCCTTTACACAGGATGTGAATCATACCTTCTTAGCACATCCAAGAAACCTCCTGCCCATGTGCATCCCTTCAAATGCTACAAAGCGCTCGGCCGGCTCACCGTGTTCACACAAGACATTCACATCTGCATCAGTGCCATTGAAATTCGAATCGTGCATCGTAGCTGGAAGCTGCGGGAGCAAGCAAAGAGAAGGCTAGGTTCAGATCAAGCTCAGACAAAATCCCCAATTCACTAACCCTAACTCTAGCTCTAGCTATCTAATCAACTGACCTTGATGATGCCATCACAAGAGGAGGAGATGTTCAGGACTGAATCCTCACTGGTCTCGTCGCTCCACGACACCATAGCACCGGGGAGCAGCAGAACGGCAGTCGGCTGTGTGGCGGCGCCGGGGGAGAAGAACAGAGTGAGGAGAGGGCGAGGCAGAGGCGAGAGTGTGAGGAGAGAGCTGGATCGATCCAATTTTTACTCACACGACGGACCAGTAGCGGCCGCCACGCCGTTAGACGGCGTCAGCTCGTGGCTGTGACGCCACATAGACGAAACAGGGCCCCACCTGTCATAATAGAGGTTAAACTGCCCGAAAAGACAGTTAGGTATTTTCTGCAAATGATTAGGACCAAAATCAATGTTTTTTGACACAAAAATATAGAAGAGTCTTTTCTGCAACCCTAGGCTTCAATGTGGTAATTTTCTCCAATTCACTCGCCGAGCGGCGAAAGGAGGGGGACGACTGCGCGCCCACCTCCGTGAGCACGGAAGGCTCGGAGTCCGGGTCAGCCACCATGCCCAGGTGCCGCAGCGAGACCGGGTCATCTGCTGCTCATGCTCAATTGACGGCGACACCGTGCTCTTGCCGCCGTCCTCCGCTGCGACCTTCCGTGGTGCCTCCCTTGCTGCCGTGGTGCTACTCCTCGCGGCCGGAGTGGACATGGGCTCGTCGGCGGAGTGCATGGTGGGCGTCGTCGTTCGCTCCGAGTACGGACTAACTAATCTGGTGGTGCATGCACTGGTCTGACGATGCAAATGCAACTGAACCGACGAGGCTGCAGTTACATACGCGCCTGTCCGTGGTCCGTGGCCATGATCTGCTGCGTGGCGCGCGCGTCCGTCCGCGCGGCATGGCGGCCGAGGAGGAGCGGCCACCACGATGCTTCGCGCCCAGCGGGTCGTCGTCCTTCTCCGACGGTGCGCTCCGTCCGGCATCCGCCATCGAGCTCCAGGAGCGCGGTCTCCTCGCAGAGGCGCGTGCGTGCGTGCCAGTCAGCGCGTGCTTGCCGGCTGGGCGCGTGACATGCGCGCGTGTGTGCACCTTGCGTCGTGTGTGTGTGTGCAGTGCGTGTGTGCGACGGCCCGGCCTCTCCAGCGAGCTCGGCCGCCGGCGTGTGAGTGCAGTGTGTGCCATTGCCGGGAGTGAACACAGCATGTTCGATGAAATGTCTGAGAAAAGAGAGGCGGACCAGTGAGAAATTTTTTGATGACTAGCATTGGATGGCTGCCTCCTTAACTCTGTCAGTTGGGACTGACGTTGGAGTTGCCCCTATTTCTCTCCTACTCAAAAAGAACGCAGAGATCCGTCGTCCACCTTGTCCTTCGTCCAACCTGTATGTTCCCCTTTCTCTGCGTTTTGAATTTTCCCTTCCTATATCTTTGTTTTTTTCACCGGTTTTCCTTGAAAACCATCTTAACTGCCCCGCCTTTTATTGACTTACCAAATAAAAATATGTTCCATTTGACAAGTCAATAAGTTTTTACCAAGTATAATCCTAAAATTTATTTAGGTTGGTAAATCACTTGCACGGTGCACGGTGCACCTTTATTTATACAATCACATTAATATGGGAAGATAAATCACTGGCTAACATACTAGAATATTTATGCGCATTGCAACACACGGGCAATTATCTAGTCTAGAAAAAATCTGCTTCCGCCTCCAGATACGGTGGATACACATTGTGCCTGCCCCACTCTAGGGTGTCTGATGAAATGCGAGCATTGGAACCTGAGCATTGGTTCAGGTTGAGAGGAAGCTGTGCAGTGGTCATGGTTGAAACTGGAAGAAAGGGGGCGATGCTCTCGGAAGACCTCGATAAGGGGCACAGACACAATGCACAGGTGCCAAATTGTAGTTCAGGCTACCCTGATACTCCTTGGATTACAGTCTTACACTGATAGATTTTTGATTTACACTTGGAACCTGAGAAAAATTAGAATACATTACATAATAAGCTTACAGTTGCATTGCAGTTGCACTGGCATGCAGTTAGCAGGCATGACTGTCAGCATTCATACATACTACACAGGCAAATGCACACATGAGAACAAAAGCTGACCAGGTTTACTCTGGAGACTGAGAACCTGAATAAGGCTGACTTAACATGGCGCTACAAACCATTGGCTGGTGTTCCATGAGGCATAAAATCCGGAGTTGTTTGGACTTCTGAACACGGGCTTGTGAGTTCTCTGGATATATCTATCTCTTGTTGGCAGGCGTGGCTATCTGAATCATCAGGTACAGTTAACTGCATATCGTGGGACGGGTTAGAATCTGCAGTCGTCTCAATCTGACCTGTGCCGTTCCTTATCTTGTACCTCTTGTAGAGAAACATCATGAGGGCTATCAAAAGGGCAGAAGTTGAAGCAACTCCTGTGAGCAGAAAGAGTCCTGAAAAGTTTTTGAAGTTTAGACTGCTTGAGCCGATGGTGGGGCCGTCATTCTGACAGGCATGTTGGTCTCCTATCCATTTCCTTTCTATCTGAATGATAGTATCTCCCTCTGTTATGCTGAGGATTGCCCTTGAGAAGTCCTCGACCAGAGGGGAACGCTTGGGGAATGCCTACGCAAGTAAACATATTCAATATTATACAAACTACTTGAGTAATAGGAATTCAAAAATTATTTTCCACACGAAAGTGAACACAAATAGCATGGTACGTATTTACACTTTCTGCAAACAAGTGCCCCTGGATTGAATTGTTTTTTCTTTCTTTTTGAGTGATGTAATTTCAAGTTTTGGTCGATAGAAGCTGTCAACCTGATACTAGCTGTGATATGCCACTCTGCTGCCTATAGTTCTTTGTGCATGTAATTTGGTGTCTTTGGTCAATATAATTTTTTTCTAGAACTAAATATATGATTTTCACTGCATATGCTTCTCGTCCAGTGTACCTATATGTTCAAATGTGCACTGCATAGTTCGTGAACCTTACATCACTGGCCAATAGTTTTTGTTACTATAAGTTGTTCCTTGTAACAAACTACTACAACTAACAGTATGGCTTAAAAGTTTTTAAAAGTACTAACTGCAGTAAAAGATTGCGGAGAATGATGACCTCCATACCAGGTATTGTCTTGTTAAACTGCATTGCTTTGTTATCATCTTGGGTCTTAGCACTGTTCATTGATCATGCCGCAACTTTGTTAATCTATATCTTATATTTCCATATATACTCATGTTTACGTAAGTATGTAAGTATGTTCTTTGACGTGTCAGTTCCTTTTCTGTGTCTGAGTAGCTTTCAAGTATAACTTTCCTAGTCATTTTATACTTGACACTTTAGAGGTATGTAATGTACAAAAATTATCTGGTATAGCTAACTTACAAAGCCAAAACCTTCAGATTTGTAAATTGGTCCGATCATTGTATAACCTTTGCAATACTTAGAGAGGAATATTTTGATGTATGGGACTTCTTCTATCACAGCAGCAATACCACCATTTTTGCTCCCTTTATAGAGTGCATCATCAAAATCATCCGGATTACTGTATGGCTTGATCTTTCTTCTGTCAAAACCAATTTGTTCTAATAGGTCCCCTAAGTAAGAGCCATTTGTGTAGCCTACATGTTCTCCTTTCGCAAGGAGTTCATGGACATCAGTTACTGTGGGTTGAAGCTGCTGCACGGTAAGCATTGATGATAAATTCGCTGTATAACTTGATGTAATAACGAGGAGAACCAAAACCCATACAATGATGACCAATCTAGACAAAATACTTTCCACCCTCTCCCCTGCAAAATGGTGAACAACCATCTATCAGCAGGTCCAAAGGGAAGACGAATACTGAATTGATTCTTAGCATGATAGCATCCTTTGTTTTCTTAATACAAAATCAAACAATTATGAAAACAAATTGAGTACATTTCACAGAACACTAGGTAACTGATCATTAGTAAATAGTAACACAAATCAATTAGGAATAATTGACCTGATACCATCAAGTGCTACTTCGCCAAAATAAAATTGCGATGTTTGCAGTGCCACCAGCAGGTGCGGAGGTACGTTAGGGCCAGCCCGTGGTGTGGCCCGCCCACCCAATGGGGATCTTGTACACTATACATCTAATCCTGGGCCTTGGAACAACATTCCACGAGGTATTTCCTTCTGTTTGGCCCGCCCAGCTATGGGCTTCAAGTACCCCTTTCAAAAAAAAAACTATTGGCTTCAAGCTCCTGGCCACCGGTACATATAAAGTGAATGAACTTAAAGTTACTAATCTATCTCTCGTTTTTTCTTTGCGGGATATTTCTTCCCTCCTGACCCCAGCACACCCTTCCCATGTGCATGCTGCTGTTGTTTCTACCCTAAACTACCTGGATCATGACTCTGGGACTGTGAGGCTATAGACCAAAGTTCCCCAGTCTCTGACAGCTGTGCGTTACATTCTGCGATTCTGGACTACTGGTACAGGACATGAAAATTTTATTACCTAATTATGTACTGGTTCCTGCTCACTCTATACACTATATAAAGTTCAGTTGTTTTTTTGAAACAAGAAATTTATCGGTCTGAATTTCCTAACAGAGAGAAGTCTGCATTACCTCCCTCATTTCTTGATGAAGTTTAAGTTACAACCCTCCCCAACTTCTCTGTTTAAAGTGTAAACTCCAACTGTGGTTGATTGCGGTTTTGTCCTACGTGTCTGCCACCTCAACTTCTATCTACTCCCCTCCACGTCAACATGACACAACAAACTTCAGAATTGATGGTTTCCTAAAGCTTTGTTCTATTTGGCTGAATTTGACCAGTAGATTAAGGGGATCATCTTTGATTTTCTGTAATTGTTTCACATTTTTCTGGACAGTTTGAATTATGAGTTTTGTTGCTTCAAATCTTTTGTCAACATTTGAACTTCCCAGAAAAATATAAATAATTATATATAATCAAAGATGATCCTCTGACTCTAGTTTTCAGATTTCATCCAACAATTTAGGATAAAACTACCCCCTTCGTTCCTACATACTCCCTTCGTTCCTAAATATAAGTCTTTTTAGACATTTCAAATGGAATGCAACATACGGATGTATGTAGACATATTTTAGAGTGTAGATTCACTCATTTTGCTCCGTATGTAGTCACTTGGTGGAATCTCTAGAAAGACTTATATTTAGGAACGGAGGGAGTAGAAGTCTTTCTAGAGATTCCAATATGAACTACATACGGAGCAAAATGGATGAATCTACACTCTAAACTACATCTATATACATCCGTATGTAGTCCATAGTGAAATCTCTAGAAAGACTTATATTTAGGAATAGAGGGAGTAGTTCTTAAGTTTTCGCTTCAGATTTTGCCTCAAAATGCAAACTTCTCAGAAAAAAATCTGAAAGGTGATCTCCTGACAGTATTATTCAAATTTCAGGCAAACACAGAAACAATTTAGGAGAAAATTAGTTTGAAAGTTTGTTGCAATGTGTTGGCATGGAGGAGCCGGGGGAGAAGGTGAGGTGGCAGACACGTAGGACAAAAACACGGTCGGCCATAGTCAAAACAGGCAATGGGGATTTTTTTTTAGTGGTTCCAGAATTGGAGGCTGTACTTTAAAACATAAAGTAAGAGAGAGGGGGGGAGGGGGATGTATTATATATGCAATATTCTGTACAGAAATAAGAAAGTATAATATGGTAACATCGTCACTTACTATCAGCAAAGAAGGGGAAATATATTGCTATCCCAAGCTGGCGGGAAATGGAGCCAGTCAGTTCAGTGTTATCGATTCGTCACTCCAATAGCCAGATCACAGCCCCTGTGAATATGAAGAATACAATGCTTCCAAACCACAAGTCAGTAGTTAATGGCTTCAAGAAAATCCATGTATCCTTTGTCGTTCCATCCTTTACTGGCACAATCATTGCTATCCCAGATTCAGTATAAGGTAATGTGAAATCAGCATAGGAAGTTCTGTTGTACCTGATAGTTATATCCGCGACTGCAACTTGGTACACCTGCAAGCATGTCATTTAGTGTTGCATACCCATGTTTCTTTAAACTAATGATCACTTGATCAGTATACTCTATACTACTCCTTAATCTCCACAAAAGTTACGAATTATTAGGGTTTGCGGAAAACATTAGCAAACAGCACGCATGCAACAATTCTACCATAATCTTAGAAAAACACTAGTAGTGCCATTTATGGGCATACATCTAGTCAAACCTTAACTGGTTGAATCATACAGTTAGTAATAATCTTTTCGCCCAGAATAAATATTGTTTAGGTATATGCACATAGAACAAGGAGGAAAGGAATGCCTTAATTCCTGACATAATTAGCCCTTGTGCCCATCTATCTAATACTTGTACCCCCTCTGTAAAGAAATATAAGATCGTTTAGATCACTACTTTAGTGATCTAAACGATCTTATATTTCTTTAAAGAGGGAGTACCAATCAGCATTCAGTATGACTAACTGGTGGAAACAGTTGCCCGGAAAAAATAAAACGGTACAAAATTGCTAAAATATGATTAGATTGTACAAGTAGGCATAGATGCAGACAATTTTGCAAAAATAAAACACTACAATATACATAGTAAATTTAGTAAAATATTTTGTGCAATAAAGAGAGCATGCCCAATTTCTGCAATAACGATATGGATAGTGTGAGAACCAAGATTTACTTACCCCAAGATTAACTTGGTAGACAAAATCATTATAGCTCCCATTGCTTACTCCTTGATCAAATGCTACATATTCATAAGGGATTGCATATGGGAGTCGCTTTAACACCTCTTCAAATACGTCAATTGCATACCCAGTGGCAGTTATTGCATTGGTTAGCGGATCCCTTTCAACCTTTATAAGCTCAGGATACCCACTTGTCAGTACACCTACTTGGAGCTTCTTTCCATTGGTAGGAATTTGCCACCCTTTAGGCACGGCAGATACTTCTCCTGGCCAAACCACTTGAGTCAGATTCGGCCCAGAATTTAGGTATGTGTGTTCTGATCCATTTTGAATCAAATTCTGTATTATTCCATGCTTTGCCGTCCAGAAACCTATTCCTTTCGGCTCTCTTGTAACCACATTAATTATCTGGAATATGGAAGATTGAAGCTGCCTGCTCCTCAGGTGAAAATCACCACTTAAGCCTCTGAACTTACGCTGTAGGATTGCATCTAGAAGTTTGTGACCAATTGTAGAAATACCCAAAGTTCCAAGACACGTTGAGTTTTTTATGTCTTGCTGCTTCTGAAATGTTGCATTGTACATGCTTACCTTTTCTGCTGCTTGTGCCAAGGCCCAAATAGTGTCATAACCCCAGAGCCCAAAAATGCTTAGTGGCAATGGTGGGTCATCCAGGTTGTCTTGCCTGTACCTCGCATTCCATCTCTTAGTAAAATCACCAAGTTCCTTTGATTTAGGCACATGGAATCTCACACCCAATGCACCATCCATTGCGTCAAGAACCGAAGGGCTTAGCGAGTCGACAACATTTGCAATCCCATCTGTCAAAATCCACGCATAGGCTCCACTCATCATTCCTAACTCTTTGGCCTTTGTGAAGAGAATGGAGCCAAAGGCCAATGACATGTGCACAATGTAGACCCTTGTTGGCATTGTCATTAGCTTGTATAGTTCTTTCTCAACTTGGTCACTGTTTGCTGATCGAGAGATTGCACTGCGGTATGGCATAGAAGCTCCAAACTCTTGGAGGGCATCAACCAGGTAGGGTATGATGCCCCTGCCATAGTCTGTGTCCTCATAGATGGGCACTACTTCCTTCCAGCCATATGCCTTAATGAGAGCAGCAAGGCTATTCACTTGAGCAGCATCACTTACATTTGCACGTAAAAAATATGGCACCTCAGCAGATGAAAGGGTGGGATTCGTTGCTGTGAAGGAGATAACTGGGACCTGACTGTTGTTCCCAATATCAGACACAAAAGTTGCCTCTGAAGATTTTTGTGGACCAATTATGGCCCGTACATAGTAATTTTCCAGCAGGTCAACAGCTGTGCGAATGTGCAATTCAGTCAAGAGAAAATATTTAAAGAACATTTGTGTAGATTCTGGTTGCAGCTAAGGTATCTAGTGCATGTACATTAGGCAATCTCTGATGTTATAGCTGAAAAGTATAACGACTTGGGCTACATGATCATTTCTTCAGGTACTGGTGGTTTCTGACTTTGAGGGGCATAAGTATATCAAGGAATCAGGTTCATAGGGAAATTCCAAAGTTCCCTATTTTTATCTTTGCGCAAATTCACGAAGTCATCTTTTTGAAAGTAGTATATTGTAAAAAAAATCTTAATTTGTTTCAGACTTGCAGTGGAAATAGAAAACAATCACAATACATTTGTAGAAGTCGTATACTGAATGAATTAAGGAAAATTACAGTTTCAGTGCTTCTTTGGTTTGCTTCTCTCTACATAAATCTATGTTTTGGAGTTTTATGAGGAAATCAGCAAAAGTTCCTAATGTTTTGATTTTGCTATCATGATACACAACAAAATAAGAACAGCACAGGATTTCGCTTCATCACAGATACCAAGTTTAACAGTTCCTTTCTTATGTTTCATAGCTTCTTTTCGTACAAAATTCGGTGACGGACAACAATTCTCAAAATGTGATATGTACCTTGTGATGCAGCTCGCATATTGTCTCCGTTGGAATCCCTGATGTGGAGAACTAGCTTTGTCGTATAATTCCTGTGGACTGCATAGAAATCTTCCATAGCCATCAATATGCTGGTACGTGCTATTTTGCCCACCAAAGACTTCAGATGGAGGATCACTCCGACATCGAGTATACCCGCTCTACTCTGGGTAACATTTTGAGCAACACTGAGACTGAGGAACGGCAAGAACAACACCAACAAGGTGGCCCTTGCCGCGCCGTCCATCTCTTGAGCTGTTTCTACGGGAACAGGGTGGTGTAGGGCCAATGCAGTCTCTTATATCAATGGTTATGTTCATTGCACCGGGGCAGGAACAATAATTGGCGTTATTCTAACCAAGTCAAATGACATTTCAGATTGGTCAGCTCAGAGCTATAATGTCAACTGTCTGTTTCGACCATCTTTTTCTTCTGGAAGAATCTACCGTTCTATGTATAAAGTGGATGACACCTGTACTTTGAAGCGATGGCTCGGCAAGTTCGAGGAAAGTTCCTGTGCCAAACCCATGAAGAATGACGTTGGTAAATTCCTCATCCGTTGAATCTTCTGAATCCAAGACTTTGATCCTTAAGGAATGGGATTGTGACAAGTCAAGGAGCTCAGCTTATACTCTTCCATGCTTGTGTTGTGTGGTGGAAGGTTTATTTTTGAATAGTGCAAGTTGCATTTTTCATCAAACTGAAGTTGCACTTTCCAGAATCGATCAAAAGATCAGAAATATGTCCCCCTCTAGGTGCTTAGGTAACTGTACTTAATCGTTTCTTCTCGAGAAAATAGAGGAACGAGCTAGTTAATGACTATTGAGTAGTGGCATATGTGCTACGCTGATTACATTCATATTCGAATAGTCTCTTTTTAAGAGCGCGAGGGATAACAGATTCATGCAGCCTGAAAAATGGCACTGCTGGAAATAATTTCCTGTTGTTGCAATTATTTTTACAGGAGCAGAAGTCAAGCCATGTCATTGTGATATTTGCTGGTGGCTAGGATTCTGTTAAACATTTGAGAATCAGATTTTGATAGTGGAAGACTTGAGGCGTCTGCATAATTGGCCTTCTGATTTATCCATCAGTTTATGTAGTGGTTGGTTCGTCATGATCGATTGTGGCCTGAAGACATGCAAATCAAATGGAATCATGGAAAGTATACGCTGGAAAAACAATATTTCTACAGGACCAAGTCTAGATTCAAACTTTGCCCGTCAAGCTGGACCCACATAATGACCAGGTGACACGTGCCTGGCATGGATTTCGAAGCAACTCAAGGCCTTCTTCCCCAGTTCGCGTCAACTTGGCGACTGACCAGGACGGGACCTCGGCGCCGGCATGCTCAGTACGTACTGAGCACAACCTTGCGGTCAAAGAGAGGCCTGTCACTAGAGAGCGCCATGGCCTCGGAGTATACTGTTCTTGTTAGCTGTGGTGCGCACCATCTGTTTGTCTGGTAAAACTGTATTTAAAGAAAAAGGGCCTGCTAAAAATCAGTCAACTGAGATTTAACCAAGTTTCAGTTGACCATGCAGCATTTCTTTTGACCGTTTGCAACCATTTTTTCCTACCGGTTGCAACGTTCGTCTTGTTGGTTGAAGCACGTCATACCTCATTGGTTGTGTAGCACGTCATCTCACCGGTTGCAACATCCTTCATTGACGGTTGTAGCATTTTAGTTAGAACATTTGTAGCATTTGTTGTTGTTGCTTGCAATACCATCGCAACATTTTTCGTCGCCGTTTGTAGCATCTACCCATGCCACTTGTAGAAAAAAAAAAAAAAAACGCCGACATCACTCGAGCAAGACTTCGTCAAGTCTCAATCGACTGATTTCTAGACACACCCTTAAAAGAGAACTTTCGATCTATTCATAATCTATCATGACAATAGAAGGAACATAAAAATTGTGTCCTTGTTTGTAGACCAGCTAACTATGATTACAAGCACTGGAGTGTGCACCGCCGTCATTGCCCATTCCTCATTGGAGTTGGGGCACAAGCTTGTTGCGGTAGACAGTTAGAAAGTCATTGTGCCGGGGCCCCATAGGACTAGCGCACTAAAACAACAACTGTCATCGATAAAAACATGCGTAAATCGAAAAGATCCAACTTGAAGACACACAAACGAAGACTAGATCCACGGAGATCCACAGAAGACCAACACCGACCGAATCTCACAAGATCTGCTGGAGACACACCTCCATATGCCCTTCGACGACACTAGATGCACCATCAGGACATGGGCTAGGTGGGGAGCCTTATTTCTTCTTTAGGGAACCGCCACCACCTTGCCTTTCTGAGCAGGACATAAACCCTAATCATCCTCAAAAGAACACCTAAAACGAAGTACAAACCTTCCCGCCGGCAAGGGCAAAGGTCCACCGCGCTTCCATGGACCTAAGGCCATCAGAGAGAGGTGGACCGACGGCGGCGCCAACAGGAGATGGAGAAACCCTGCCGCCAGAGATGCGATGGGGTCTGGTAAAACTATATTGTCTCCCCAACGAACACACCATTTTAATAGTGGAACGAATGGGTGGTGGCATCGAAATTATCTTTACCATGTAGCGCGTAAGTTAGGTCGCACACCACTAATACCGAACAAACTAGTGGTGTGTGTTGCACGTGC
Source organism: Triticum urartu (assembly GCF_003073215.2). Taxonomy (NCBI): domain Eukaryota; kingdom Viridiplantae; phylum Streptophyta; class Magnoliopsida; order Poales; family Poaceae; genus Triticum; species Triticum urartu. The sequence goes on along the minus strand of NC_053026.1, from coordinate 415,098,664 downwards.
ACACGCCACTAGTAATTACTTCAGGGCCCGCATGTGGGCCCATGTACTTGTTGCATGCATGCTTTATCACACATCACTAGTGTATACACTAGCAGTGGCTTGTGCCCTTGCGTGGTGTACCACTGGCGTTTGTTGCGCGGCTCCCACTTACTAATGACGTTCGCAGTGAATGACTCGTCGCTAGTAGTTGGATTATTAGTTTGTGCGAGTTGGCTACACGCCACTAATAGCTTTGACATATTTGAGAAAAACTCATTGTACGCATGTGAGCCTCTCGCACTAGCTCCCTTCTTCTTCCTCTCTCTCCCCTTCTTGCTCCTCTCCCTTGTTCTTTTGTCAAAATTAATCTCACACACATTGTTGCACATTTTTACATCTAGCTAGCTAGCTTATTAGTCCTAGATCTAGCTACCTAACTAATTAATCTCTCTAGTTAGCTACTTTGAACTAGCTGTGACCGGCAACGAGTGGGGAGGATGTGAAGAGGTGAGGAGAAAGGAGGTTGGTGGTTGCACGTCATCGTGGAGATCCAGAGGGACTCTGTCGGTGACAACCTACAAAGTGGGAGACTGGGAGCTGGGTTTGATCCTTAAAGCTCGGAGCGTCGCGGTTGCGCTCGGATCGGCGGGATCGGGTTGCTGCAGCGGTCGCTTGGGTGGCGTGGTGTGAAGCGGAGGGTAAGTCATTGTGATTGCATATAGCTCGGGTTTATGGTAATCGAGGTGCTCCCTGTTGTTATTCCGTAGGTTTTGAAGATTGGGGAGGTCGGTGTTTCCTAGATCTGTTGAGGCTGCCATTGATGATGTCAGCGGGTGAGAAGGGGGTTTGCTACAAAATCATGGGTTGGGCCCGGTGGAATCTGGGCATTTTTGTCTGCGTGGTTCAGTTCTTATTCAACAACTTCTCAGGGCTTGTGGGTCGGATCAGGGAAACAAATGGAGAGGCGAATGAGGCTAGGGCTTGGGGACAACTGTGTGGTTGTGTTGCCGCCAAAAAAACCCTATGTTGAGGCAGTCATGGAGGGTGGTGGTAGCTAAAATTGGAGAGAAGATTGGGGCGAAGGGGTGGTTTCAGAGGCAGAGGCAACTAGCAAGGGATGAACACATGCGGTGGGAGGGAAGGGAGTGGTGGAGGAGGTGTAGGATCATAAATAGGTCTAGAGGGGGTAATTAGACTACTTGACCAAATAAAAACCTAGCATTTTCCCAATTTTAGTTCTTGGCAAGTTTTAGCAATTCACATAAGTCAAGCAATACCGTACACATGCAAGTCTAAAGAGTATGCAGAGGAAAGTAAAGACTTTGCATATGAATGTAAAGGAGGGGATCAGAGATATCAAATGCAATGAAGACAGAGAGACTTTTGGCGTGGTTCCGATAGGTGGTGCTATCATACATCCACATTGATGGAGACTTCAACCCACAGAGGGTAACAGCTGTGCGAGTCCACAGAGGGCGGAGCTTCACCCATGAAGGGTCCAATAAGAAGCAACCTTTTCTATTCCACCATGACTTACATCAACGAAGGACTAGCCTCGCTCGGGGTAGATCTTCACGAAGTAGGCAATCTCCTTGCACTTACAAACTCTTGGTTCAACTCCGCGTGATTTGGAGCCTCTCAAGTGACATCTGACCAATCTAGGGGACATCACTCTCCAAAAGGTAATAAATATTGTTGTTGATGATGAACTCCTTACTCTTGTGATTCAAAAGATAGTCTCCTCAACACTCATTCACTCTCTCACAGATTGGGCATGGTAGTGGGAGAATAATTGGAGTGGCAAGAAACTTGCTGGGGCTAGAAATCAAGGATCAAATGGTTGGAATGAAATGCCTTGATCTCAATACAAGTGTAGGTGGTTCTCTCTCAGAAAATGGATATGGAAAGTGGTGGCTTCGTCCTGGTTGCTCTCTCTAAGAGTAGGTGGTGTGGGCAGGGTATATATAGCCTTCACCAAAGATCTAGTCATTACACACCTTTATGCACAACTCAGTGAGACCAAAAAGAAATTCTCGGAGGCACCGACTAGTGCAAAAGATTCGAATGTTAGATGTTTCGATGGGACCAGATGAATGCACTCGATGGGACCGATTCATGATGACCTAAGCAGTTACCTCATCTCGTAATTCCGATCGGTTTCACTCGGAGATTCCGAAGTGAAAACGATGGGTTATAGAAACTTGGCACTTGCACTTTGGTGGGACCAAATGTCATCTCAGTGGAACTGAGTTTCTAGGGTTTAGGGAGTGGCTATGTCTAGTGTATCTCGGTGGGGTCGGGTGTATCTATTCAGGTGGGATCGAGAATGACTTTAGGGTTTTGTACAAATTGGATTGTGAGAGTGCAGCTGAGGTTTTTGGAGCAATATATTCAAGCACTTGAGCAAATGACTCATGATCAAAACCTCATTCCCTTTTAATAGTATTGGCTTTCCTATGAACTCAATGTGATCTTGGATCACTTAACAAAAAATGTAGATTCTTGGAGCTTTTGCCAATCCATGTTCTTTGCACTTTGAGGGGTCCACATTCACATGTCCTTACCATTCCTATATTGAACTTTTCCAGAAATAATATTTTAATATGCATTAGTTCAATGATGTATATGTTGTTATTAATTATCAGAACTACCCCGGGATCGGTTGCACTTTTAGGAGGCCAGTATGGATGCGCATCGTCGGAGTTATACCAATACAAGGACTTCCATTACAGTGGTCCTTTCATGCTAGAGACGCGCTTCCCCCACAAGGTGCACCTCCGCCTTTCGACTGGCAGCAGCAGTGTCCCTCGCATAACATGTTCCCATAATAGTTTCACCGTTTGTCGCCATCGGCAAACCCATAGGGGGATCAACTCCAAGCTTAGTTTCATGATGTTAGTGGGCAACATAGCAATAGTACAAGGGTTGGGCAGTCATTTGGTGTGGACTCTAGTTTGTCTGGTGGTATGCAGGCGGGTGGAGAATATGTGCAGCAGGTTCAGTCTAAAGAGTTAGCAAGGGTGAAATTTCTTTAGCTATGGCAGTGAATGTTGTTGAATCTAATGCACCTAAAGCTTTAGGTCGTTATAGATGTCTCAAGCCAGGATATGTAATGAAGGAATGTATCGAGATCTTCAATTGCATCATTTGTGGTCTTATTGAAGCTCATGTGTCCGAGAAGTGTGTTACGGTGACTGATGCCCTGCAAGTGCACAAGTTTTAGTTGTAACATTGTCGAAGTAAGAGTATCGATCCCACGACGAGCATATGAAATGGTCTTTGCCTCTTATAGAGGTATATTAGAATGTGCCTGCATGTTAATTCGGTAAAAGAAAAGTGTTACAGAGGTCAAAATATTGCAAGAGTGTCGTGACAAGAATTTAAAGTACACAAGAATAAAATAAAAAAACACGAGAGTAATGGAAATGATGAAAACAACTATAGAGTTAAAAAAAACTATCATGGAATCATCAATATGTGGATGCATAATTCTAGGTTCACATAACCGATCCGCCTGATATGTTTTTACAACTGTGCGCAGCCAAGTACAAATACATACATACATGCAGCAGCTCCATATCACATGCCATCATTATTCCTCCCGACATTCATATTACGACAACAGTGGTTAAGGGTCTCATGCATGTGGAGGCGATTTTTTTTGTCATTCAACATTTGTAAAATAGAGCATGAAAATATTTCAATAAGTACGGACATTTTTCAAAAATTGCGTACATGTTTTACAAAAACTAAACATTTATTCAAAACACAAAAAATAATAGTTTGCAAAGATTTTTTTGGGGAAAAAGTGAATATTTTCTAAAACATGTTTTTTAAACGGACTTTTTTCCAAAATATGATTTTTTTGAAACACAACATTTTTACTAGTTTTGATTTATTAAATCATATTTTTTTAAATGTGATCATTTTTGAAAAATATGCATGTCAAAGTTCCAAATATTTTTTGAATTTTTTATTTTTATAAAGAAAAATAAAAACCCAAAATAACCTTCAAAGGAAAAAAGAAACAATATTCCATTAGGAACCGGTCACCCCATCTTATCTTCATTCGGTCGGCTCCTGTGTTAAACAACGACTACTTCATACATTGAGAATGAAATAGCGTTTACCGTGCAAATCCTGACCTTTTTTCCGTTTCCAAGGCGATTGATCTTCACCTAATGCATAGACGCTGCTTAAGTGTCCTAGGCACAACCTAGGCGGTTAGATACTTTTTACTATCAAGATGTATCTAAAGTTACTATATGTGTATTATGTTAATTCAGGGCATATGAATAAGTTAACTAATAGTTACTGTCATTGGAATATGTCCGTTTGGTATATCATTGTAATATGATATGATTTTTCACTTGGGTAGATAATTTCTTACTTTCCCTCCTTAGACTTCTACTTATACCCTAGAAGAGGCGTTTGACCATTGCCTAGCGTCTAAGCGTGCCTCAGCGCTTCCTAAGCACTGCATTTTCCAACAGAGGGTACGGCCGTACCTCTCGCGGAAGTGTGATGCCCCCAATTCAATCGTACACTAATCATACACGCAAATGTGTACGATCAAGATCAGGGACTCATGGGAAGATATCACAACACCACTCTACAAATAAAATAAGTCATACAAGCATCATATTACAAGTCAGGGGCCTCGAGGGCTCGAATACAAGAGCTCGATCATAGACGAGTCAGCGGAAGCAACAATATCTGAGTACAGACATAAGTTAAACAAGTTTGCCTTAAGAAGGCTAGCACAAACTGGAATACAGATCGAAAGAGGCGCAGGCCTCCTGCCTGGGATCCTCCTAAACTACTCCTGATCGCCGTCAGCGGGCTACACGTAGTAGTAGGCACCTCCCGAGTAGTAGTAGTCGTCGTCGACGGTGGCGTCTGGCTCCTGGGCTCCAACGTCTGGTCACAGCAATCAGGTATAGAAAGGGGGAAAAGAGGGAGCAAAGCAACCGTGAGTACTCATCCAAAGTACTCGCAAGCAAGGAGCTACCCTACATATGTATGCATTGGTATCAAATGGAATAAGGGTATCATATGTGGACTGAACTGCAGAATGCCGGAATAAGAGGGGGATAGCTAGTCCTATCGAAGACTACGCTTCTGGTAACCTCCATCTTGCAGCGGGAGAAGAGAGTAGATGGTAAGTTCACCAAGTAGCATCGCATAGCATAAACCTAACCGATGATCCTCTCCTCGTCGCCCTGTTAGAGAGCGACCACTAGATTGTATCTGGCACTTGGAAGGGTGTGTTTTATTAAGTATCCAGTTCTAGTTGTCATAAGGTCAAGGTACAACTCCAAGTCGTCCTGTTACGGAAGATCACGGCTATTCGAATAGATTAACTTCCCTGCAGGGGTGCACCACATAACCCAACACGCTCAATCCCATTTGGTCAGACACACTTTCCTAGGTCATGCCCGGCCTCGAAAGATCAACACGTCGCAGCCCTACCTAGGCACAACAGAGAAGTCAGCACGTCGGTCTAAATCCTATGGCGCAGGGGTCTGGGCCCATCGCCCATTGCACACCTGCACGTTGCGAGGGCGGCCGGAAGCAGAACTAGCCCCCTTAATACAAGAGCAGGCTTACGTTCCAATCCGGCGCGCGCCGCTCAGTCGCTGACGTCACGAAGGCTTCGGCTGATACCACGACGTTGAGTGCCCATAACTGTCCCCGCGTAGATGGTTAGTGCGTATAGGCCAGTAGCCAGACTCAGATCAAATACCAAGATCTCGTTAAACGTGTTATTTTGAAATAACCGCGAACGCCGACCAGGGCCAGGCCCACCTCTCTCCTAGGTGGTCTCAACCTGCCCTGTCGCTTCGCCACAAAGATCCACTGCGGGTACTCCTACGAGCCGACCCGTCTTTTAGTCATCACATGTATCATATATAAAGTATATAGTATATACCCGTGATCACCTCCCGAGTGATCACGGCCCGATAGTATAGCATGGCAGACGGACAAGAATGTAGGGCTACTGATGGTAAACTAGCATCCTATACTAAGCATTTAGGATTGCAGGTAAGGTATCAACAGTTGTAGCAACAATGACAGGTTATGCATCAGAATAGGATTAACGGAAAGCAGTAACAGGCTACACTACTCTAATGCAAGCAGTATAGAGGAGAGTAGGCGATATCTGGTGATCAAGGGGGGCTTGCCTGGTTGCTCTGGCAAGAGAGAGGGGTCATCAACTCCGTAGTCGTACTGGGAAGCAGCGGCGTTGATCTCGGTGTCTAGCGAGAGAAGAGGGGGAAGAAACAATAAATATAATGCAAACAAATGCATGGCGATGCATGACATGGCAAGTAGCGGTGCTAGGGGTGCCCTAACGCGGTATGAGGTGATACCGGTGAAGGGGGAAATATCCGGGAAAATATCCCCGGTGTTTGGCGTTTTCGGACAGAGGAGCCGGAGGGGGAAAGTTGCATGTTTGCTATGCTAGGGATGCGTGGCGGACGAACGGGCTGCGCATCCGGATTCGTCTCGTCGTTTTGAGCAACTTTCATGTTGAAAATATTTTAATCCGAGTTACGTATTAAAAGATATGATTTTCTAAAGATTTTATTAATTTCTGGAATTTAATTAATTATTTAATTTAATTTCAAAAATGGATTTATGACATCAGCATGATGTCATGCTGACGTCAACAGTCATCAGGGTTGACTGGTCAACCTGACCAGTGGGTCCTACTGGTCAGTGACACATTTTAATTAACCTAATTAGTATTAATTAGGGGGGTGGGCCCCACTATCATACTCTGTTAGCTAATTAACAGCAGTTAATTAGGTTAATTAGTCGTTAGGTTAATTAATCTTTAATTAGCTAATTTAACCAGAATTAATTAAGTTAATTAGTTAATTAATTAATTAATTTTATTATTTTTTATTTATTATATTTTTTTTACCTCTTTTTTTAACGTTCTGGGGCATGGGCCCCCTGTGTCATTGGCAGGGGGGGCTTGGTGGGTTTGGGCGTAACGGGCCGCGGCGCAGGCACCCATCAGGGCGGACCCGAGGCGACGGGGCGGGCGCGTGTGTGCGCCGGAACGCCGGCGCCGGGCGTGTGGTCGCGGCGCGGCAGGTGGAGGCGACTCAGGGCAGCGACGCGCATGCGCTAGGGCGGCGAGGGCGCGGCCGGACGAAGGCGAGCGCGGGTGCGAGAGAGCAGGGGCGCGCGCGAGCGGGGAGAGGCTGCAGGCGGCGGCAGCGTAGAGCACCAGCAGCAGAGCAGCGCTACAGTGGTCGGCGCTGCGGGGTGCGCACGCGGCCAAGTAGCGCAGCAGGTAGAAGGGGGCGAGCGGGCAGAGGCCATGGTCGGGCGCGCGCGGCTGGGCAGCGCGGACAGCGCGCGGCCAGGCCGAGCAGGAGAGGAGGCGGGGGCAAGGCGGGGCCTGGTCGACGCGGGCGCGTGGCCAAGGCGCGCGCGGGCGGGCGGCGAGCGCGGCCACAGCAGCGGACGCGCGCGGAGCTGCGGGAGGCGAGCGCGTCGAGGGGGAGGCTGCGGGCGCACGCGCGGCCGAGCAGGCGAGGCCGTGGCCGTGGTGGCCGTGAGCAGAAGCTCGGGCGGCGGTGGCTGGCGGCACCGAGCGATGCAGCGGTGCGGGCTCGCACGCCAGGGCGCGTGCGGAGGCGCACGGGGCGCCGTGGTGCGCGCCGGCGCACGCACGCGCGACGCGAGGGAGTGGCAGCAGTGGCGCACGGGAGGAGGGGAGCACGGGGCGAGGGAGAGAGAGGAGGGGCGCAGCTCATGGGGTAGCGTAGGGACGGGGCAATGGGCGCAGGGAGGTTCGGGAAGGGCCGTTGTGGAGGAGGACCAGGTAGCCCGGCGAGGGGGAACGCTCCGGCGAGGCCCGAGAAGCTCCGGCCGGCGGCGACGGCGGGTGTTGACGAGGTGGTGGAGTCGTGCCCTGATCCGATCTGGATCGGGGAGAGGGGGGGGGGGGGGGGGGGGGGGGGGGGGGGGGGGGGGGGGGGGGGGGGGGGGGGGGGGGGGGGGGGGTTAAGGTGGCGGGTGTGGGCCGGCTAGGCCGGTCGGTTGCGGCCGAATGGGCCGGCCTGCTGGGCCGAGGCCCGGGGGCAGGGGGTTTCTCTCTTTTTTTTTGTCTTTTCTTTTTTTCTTTTATTTAATTTAGTGCATTTGAATAATTTATTAAAATGTGGTTTCACCATCATAATCATGTATGATTTATTTTCTACATTTCAAACATTTTAGTTTTATTATTTGAAAACTTTTATTGTCTGACTTGATTTTGATTTTTGAATTTTGAAGCGGTTTCGAATTAATCCGAGATTAACTACAGTGATAGAGGTGACGTGGCACCATTAACATGAGATTACTGTAGCATGATTATCCAGGCGTTACAGAAAGCAAATCCGTACCTCTCGAAAGAAAAGAAAAAAAACATGTTTTTTTCGTTTCCGATAGACACGGCCGTGCTTCTCGCGAAAGCAAATCCATGTCTCTCGTGGAAGCATAATTGTGCCTCTCATGGGAAAAAATGCACTGTTTTTCTGTTTTCAAGAGGAACGGCCGTGCCTCTCGCAGAAGCAAATCCGTGCCTCTCGCGAAAGCAGAACCGTGTCACTCGCGAAAAGAACAAAAAAGAAAACACGTTTTTTCGTTTCCAAGAGGCACGGCCGTGCCTCTCCCAGAAGCAAATATGTGCCTCTCGCAAAAGCAAAAAGAATATTTTTCACGCAAAAATGTGAATTATTTTTTTTGTCCAAAAGCTAAGAAAGACCAATAAAAAACCAAAAGGCCAAAAAAGATGAGAAATTATCTAAAAAGCCAAAAACAAATGCAGAAAATAAGAATCCAAAGGAACCGTCCAGAGTACGACATATGGCGGTGACTGAGAAAGCGCAAAGTGACGCGTTGAGCTTACCCCAGATGACGCTTGAGAGGCTCGTGAGCGCGCGATCCTCAATTAGTTGCTCTCCTAGTTGACCCTCGTGGGCGTCAACTAGGAGTGGCTTTGCTGGAACCTACGCATATGGGCCAGCCAACTTTCCCCACAAAGTTGTTGTTTTATATTTTACTCTTCATTTATTCACTCACTTTTTCACTCAAAAAACAAACCATTATTTTTTAGAATCTACAAACTTTTATAATTAGGAAAATGTATTTTCCAAAATTATTCAGTCTATGTCTTATAAAAAGTTCAGTGTATATTAAAAACAGTTCACCATATATTTTAAAAAATGTTTGGTGTGTATTAATAAAAATATTAATCATATATCATAAAATTTTCAATTTATACACCCTAATGATTTATCATATACAAAAATTATTCAGTGTGTATTCTTAGAAATGGTGACATCGTGCATTTGAAAAAAAAAGCACACTGTATGCTAGAATAAGTTCAATGTACATTCGAAAAAGGCTCATGTAATTTCAAATGTATAAAAAGTAAAAACAAAATAAAATAGTAAACCAAAAAAAAGAGGAATAACCGGATCTGAAAAAATATAAAGAAAAAAAAAGAGAAAAAACATAATAGAAGCAGCTCGTTAAGTGGGCCCGACCATCTGGAGGTTCCTTCAGAAAAGCCTGCCCTATATGACGAACAAGGGCGTGATATAGGGTAGGCATTCCGGCCATGTTACCTTGTCATGAAAAAAGGAAACGATTGCCCATCTTGCGCGCGCAAATCAACCTTGAACCAAAAGCATACACAACTCTACATGTTGCGACCTACACAAAGCTGCCACGCAGGGCATCCGTGTTCGCGGACCAAACATCTTCTTCTCTCGACGAAGCAATTGACTGCACTGGTATCTCTCCCATGGCTAGGGACGCCCACATTTGCTTCCTCCTGGTATGCTTCATTGCCTCCCTTGTGTTGACCTCGCGGGAAGCAAGCCACACCGACGGAGGTCAAAGTGGGGCTCATAATTGACACCACCTCACCGATCAGCAAGATCGCCACGTCCACCATCCCATGGCCCTCGAGGACACATACGCCGCCTTCTCCAATTGCTCCGTTCGGGTTCGGATCCTGCATCACGAGTCCGGCGAAGATGCCGTCGCCGTTGCGTCCGCTGGTATCGGCAACGCTTTTGATCCTCCCCACACACCAGAGCGTTTCCACGGTCATTACATTTTTTTTAAAACATGAACATTTTAAAAGTTTGGAACATTTGAAAAAACACTCAGAGTTTTAAAACGCAAACATTGTTAATAGATTTTTTTATCATTTTTAAAAGTCAAGCATTTTTTTGAAATTCCCAAATATTTTATGAACTAACTTTTCTTGAATAATTGTTTTAAGCTAAAAACGAATTTTGAACTCCTGAACAGTTTTTGCAATCATGTTTTTCTCTATAAAAAGTAGCCTGATTTTTTAGTATTTTTGAATTTTTATTTTATTTTTTGGAAAAGTAAAGATAAAACAATATAGAGAAAATAGCAAAAACGGTCAAAAAAAAGTTCCCAAAACCGCCAAGAACCCTCTAGAAGATTCCTCAAACCGGGCACGTGTGCTACCTTATGGGGCGTGCCATATTCTTGTTCAGTTGTGTCACCCATCTTTATAGAAGTTGGAGATCTAGCTAGCGCTTTATTTCTTTTGTTATTTAACATGTAATATGACCAACTATGGTTCGCACATATCTATGCTAAGCATGTTTGTACGATTGTCGTGACCGAAAGATTGATCAGTGAGACCCCTGGCTGCCAGGTGGCTGACTGCCCAACAAATGCTTTCAGTTGAATAAAGCTCACAATTTTCCTTGCAAAAAAAGTCTCAGCACCGTTTCTACGATAATTTGTCACAAAGAGTGTCAAATGGAGAAACATAAATATGCGGCTTGGAAAATTGAGAGTAACAAACTGAGGGGTACCCTTTTGCGGGAGCCCTTCGAGGGTAATTTTTTATGGGCTGCGTGCACATCACTTGGCACCCTCAGCCATCGCCATGTGTCTCGTGCCGGACGCTCACTCGGGATTTTAATTTTGTACGTATTTTCTGGTTTTAGATGTGTTTTTTCCTTTTTCGGCTTTCCGGTTTTCGCCAGCTTTCCGTAGATTTTGAAGAAAAAATCTGACTTTTTTTGCACGAAAAAACCCATTTTATTTCTTCCCGCAGAGGCACATATTTGCTTTCGCTTGTAAAAAAATATAGTTTTTTTTTCTTCCATGAGAGACATAGGTTTGCTTTTTGTGAAGACACATATTTGCTTCCACGAGAACCACAAACTTACTTCTCGTGAAGACATAGATTTGCTTTCGCGATAGTCATATATTTGTTTCTCATGAAGGCAGAACTATGCCTCTCGAAAAAAACGAAAAATTTGATGAGAGGCACATGTTTGTTTTTTGTGGAGGTACATATTTGCTTCTTGTGGAGGCACATGTGTGCTTCCACGAGAGGCACCGTGTCTCTCGAAAAAGGAAACAAAACACGTTTTTTTTGTTCCACGAGAGGTATAGATTTCCTTCACGTGGATGCACATATTTCCTTCTGTGAGAGTCATAGTTGTGCCTCTCGGAAAGGGAGAAAAAGTAAAAAAAGAATGTTTCTGACAATGACTTTTCCTATCGGTTCTTTTTGGGTTTTTTCATGAATAAATGTTCCTCAAAACCTATTAACATGGATATAGAGTTCTCAAGATCTCGACGTGAATGCACATATTACCTTCTGTGAGAATCATAGTTGTGCCTCTCGGAAAGGGAGAAAAGGTAAAAAAGAATGTTTCTGACAATGACTTTTTCCTATCGGTTCTTTTTGGGTTTTTTCATGAAAAAATGTTTCTCGAAACATATTAACATGGATATATAGTTCTAAAGATCTCAACGCGAGAAATCCAACGGTGAAGATGATTTGATATTTTGACACACGGTTCAAGAGATAATATGTTTTAAGAAACGATTCTACAATAAACGGAAAAACTCACAGTCACAGGTTGCCACTTGTCAGCACCTGAGGAGGTGGGAGTGGCCTTTGCAAAGGATACCCCTTACTCGAATCCTATTTGACCGGTTCAGCGCCAAATAGTGTGTACTTGGTACCGGGCGCACACCCCCCTGCTCACTAGATTAAATGGGCTGCCGATCCATTTCTCCCCCCACCGGTTTTTGTTTAGTTTTCTTCTTTTCCTTTATATTTTCTTTTTTTCATTTTCATGACCTTTCTACATATTCATGAACCTTTTTCAAATTCGCTTCAAATTTATGAATATTTCTTAGATTCATGAACTTTTTTTCACATTCATGACCTTTTTCAAATTCATGTACTTTTTTATTTTGAATTTGTAAAACAATTGCGTTCGTTATCTTTTTTTTTATCTTTTTTTCTAATTCATGATTTTTCCATATTCGTCAACTTTTCTTTGTTTTTCATGAATTTTCTTTTAAGTTCGCGAACTTTTTCCATCTTTTCAAATTCATGAATGTTTTCAAAAAATTTAATTCCTGTTCAAATTTATAAAAAAAAATCAAGTTCATGAAACCTTTTTAGGAAAAGCTTACCTTCAGCCGACCGATCCCACGCGAGCGTCTGCAGCTTTGTGTCCGTCCGATCGACTGTTGATCAGACGAACGAGAGCAACCCGCTCATGCACCCATGTTTTCTGCAACTAACTAGGCTCTTGTTGCTTTTCCTGCACCGCAACAAAGTGGTTAGTTGTAAACCTGGACCTACTTCCCCGCCACACGTCCTTTCTCCCTTTCCTTCCCTTTCTCTCATCTCCCCATCTCCCTCTCGCACGAACCACCACTCGAAACCGCCATGGCCACCGCGGAGCACCAACATGGTCTCGCCGAGCAGCCGAGGTACCGCCGCACCGCCACATCTAACTACGCCGCCCCTGTGAGGTCACCGGTGCTGGGTTGCTGGCCCGAAGCTCCACGGAAAGGATCGGGCCCGTCATCGCCGGACTCCACCGCCGCCACCGAGCTGTGCATGGCCGTCGCTGCCCAATCTGCTCGTCCCCAACCCTTCTCCACACCGCGTCTGTCGGAGTAATGGGCCACGGGTAGGCCAACCTGAAGCCCACAACCTTTCAAGACATCGGGGCAGGCTGCGCCCCTCAAGACCACAGGGCGAAGAGCCGCCTCCTGGGGAGTCTACGGCAAAACGGCCGACTGCCCGCTCACGGCCGAGTCCCAGGGGCGACTTCCAGAGAAGCCGGCTTTGGGGAGTCGGCCGGCGACTCCAACAGACCGTGACCTCATCGAGGGGGACGGGGTAGGGGCGTAGCTACAATGAAGCCCACTCCCCGCCCCTTACCAATGGCAGGCATGGCTACAGCGCGCCGTACTAGGGAAGATCTCCCTGCGGCGTGGCACTGTTGCCCAGCCGGCCCTGACATCAGCATCACTGTACCTGGTCCTACGCCCATGACGGCTTGTCTGTACGGCCTGAAGGCAGCGGGGCCCACCAGTCAGCGAGACCTCGGGAGACGGCGGGAGAACCGCCAGTCGGACCCGTCGGGAGTCGGCCCGGGGGAGTCGGCCGAGCCCTCCCCCGGGGCCCACACACCATTAATCAAGAAGAGATGGGGAGTGGCCACAGTGATCGCCCGCCAGGCGGCGGGGCTGTTGCCACGACCCCATGACCGAGCTTGCGTCATCAGGAGCACGGCTACAGTAATCAGCAGCCGGCAAGACCCGCCCGCGGCGGACGCGGCCTGTCGGCTCCGTACTAGACCAGTCGGCGGGGCCCACCAGTCGGCAGAGAAGCCGGAGGTCGGAGGCACTGACGGCTGGGGCCGCGCCTAGTCGAATTACCATTGTACCCCTGGAGGGTAGGCCTATATAAACCCCCCAGGGCACCCATGCAAAGGGTTGAATCCCAGTAGTTCTATACCACACCAGATAGAGGGAGAGAGCTAGCCTTGCCCTCTCCCACCACCAGACCCATCTCAATGAGCAACCGTGTAAACACTTGACCATAGTGATCATGCGGAGACCCCGCGGAGCAGCAGTAGGGGTGTTATCTCCCCGAAGAGCCCCGAAGCTGGGTAAGATTTGTCGGCGTGCATGTCTTCGCCTCATCCCGTTTCCAGGCACCGGCGACGTTCTACTCGCCCCCACCATGATAAGCCATCCGTTGGCATATGTCACACCCAACCCCCGACATTTGGCGCCCACCGTGGGGCCCGGTGCACCGTCGTCCGGGGATCTGTTCTGGACGGGAACCCTTTTCCTCCCTGGCGAGCGCAGCCAGCCAGGCACTCCAGACGAAGTTTGCGTCGACGCGCTGCGCGGCGTTGAGATCGCCTGTGCCGCCAGCTCCTTGGTCGAACTTGTCGGCGAGTTCCGCCTTTCCGACGAACCTGCGTCCGACGCAGGCGCGGGCGGCCCCGAAAACCTCCTCACGGGCCTCCTCGATCAACTCCACGTTTCCGGCGAGCCTACCGTAGACTTGGAGTCCGTAGGCTCCACCGACCCGATGCTGGTCGACTCCGACACCGCGTCGGTCGACGCGTTCCCCACCAACGTGGTGGTCTACGACGAACCCCTCCCCCACGCGGAGAGCGACGGAACACCGTCACCGAGGTGCTGGTTATCAGTCATGACGAGTTCCCTGGCGGAGGGGCGCCCGACTCGCTCGGCGCGGCGCTGCAAGACCTAGCTACGCCCATTCCGGAAGATGCTGACACAGAGACATTAGAAGCGCGCCGCCTTCAGCTTGTTGAAGGCGCGAAGAAGCTGGCCAGCATGAGACGCTTGTCAGAAGCTTACCAGCGGGAGATGGATCGCGCTGTTGGCGGCTCGCCGGCCCCGGCAGGGCCCAGCTGCCTTGGCGCGGTTCAGCAACACGGCGTAGCCATCGCCAGCCTGTTTGGGGCTAGCCGCCCCGTGTATGCCACGCCAGCGGAGTGTTGGGTTTCGTAGTAATTTCAAAAAAAATCCTACGCACACGCAAGATCATGGTGATGCATAGCAACGAGGGGGGAGTATGATCTACGTACCTAGTAGATCGACAACGGAAGCGTTTGGTTGATGTAGTCGTACGTCTTCACGATCCGACCGATCAAGCACCAAAACTACGTCACCTCCGAGTTCTAGCACACGTTCAGCTCGATGACGATCCCCGGACTCCGATCCAGCAAAGTGTCGGGGAAGAGTTCCGTCAGCACGACGGCGTGGTGACGATCTTGATGCACTACAGCAGCAGGGCTTCGCCTAAACTCCGCTACAGTATTATCAAGGACTATGGTGGCTGGGGCGCCGCACACGGCTAAGGAAAAGATCACGTGGATCAACTTATCTCTTTCTGGGGTGCCCTTGCCTCCGTATATAAAGGACTAGAGGGGGGGGAGGCGGCCGGCCAAGGAGGGCGCGCCAGGAGAGTCCTACTCCCAATGGGAGTAGGATTCCCCCCCCCCCCCAATCCTAGTTGGAATAGGATTCGCGGAGGGGGGAAAAGAGAGAGAGGGGCCGGCCCCCTCTCCTTGTCCTATTCGGACCAAGGGAGGGGAGGGGCGCGCGGCCCATGTAGGGCTGCCTCTTCTCTTCTCCACTAAGGCCCATCATGGCCCATTTAGCTCCCGGGGGGTTCCGGTAACCTCCCGGTACTCCGGTAAAATCCCGATTTCACCCGGAACACTTCTGATATCCAAACATAGGCTTCCAATATATCAATCTTTATGTCTCGACCATTTCGAGACTCCTCGTCATGTCCGTGATCACATCCGGGACTCCGAACAACCTTCGGTACATCAAAATGCATAAACTCATAATATCACTGTCATCGTAACCTTAAGCGTGCGGACCCTACGGGTTCGAGAACAATGTAGACATGACCGAGACATGTCTCCGGTCAATAACCAATAGCGGGACCTGGATGCCCATATTGGCTCCTACATATTCTACGAAGATCTTTATCGGTCAGACCGCATAACAACATACGTCGTTCCCTTTGTCATCGGTATGTTACTTGCCCGAGATTCGATCGCGGTATTCCAATACCTAGTTCAATCTCGTTGCTGGCAAGTCTCTTTACTCGTTCTGTAATACATCATCCCGCAACTAACTCATTTAGTTGCAATGCTTGCAAGGCTTAAGTGATGTGCATTACCGAGAGGGCCCAGAGATACCTCTCCGACAATCGGAGTGACAAAACCTAATCTCGAAATACGCCAACCCAACATGTACCTTTGGAGACACATGTGGTACTCCTTTATAATCACCCAATTACGTTGTGACGTTTGGTAGTACCCAAAGTGTTCCTCCGGTAAACGGGAGTTGCATAATCTCATAGTTATAGGAACATGTATAAGTCATGAAGAAAGCAATAGCAACATACTAAACGGTCGGGTGCTAAGCTAATGCAATGGGTCATGTCAATCAGATTATTCTCTTAATGATGTGATCCCGTTAATCAAATAACAACTCATTGTTCATGGTTAGGAAACATAACCATCTTTGATTAACGAGCTAGTCAAGTAGAGGCATACTAGTGACACTTTGTTTGTCTATGTATTCACACATGTATTATGTTTCCGGTTAATACAATTCTAGCATGAATAATAAACATTTATCATGATTATAAGGAAATAAATAATAACTTTATTATTGCCTCTAGGGCATATTTCCTTCACGGAGAACATCCGAGCCTCCCAGGCAGCGGCGGATGAGCTGGACAATTTCGAGGGCGAAGAGCGCCGCCTCATGATGGAGCGAGTCCAGCGGCTCCTCGACGCGGCCGCCGCGCAGAACGAGGCCGGCTGCCGCACGGAGGCGCCGCAGCGGCCAAACGACGACCCGCGCCGAGATCAAGGCGCGACGTCTCGGACGCCGACTGGCGGTGCCCGAGAAAGAAAGGACAAGGAGCCGGCTGTCAGCCACAGTCGAACTCGGATTACCATAGAGCGCGACCGAGACGGCCGCCCTAGAGCAGTGGAACGACGGGACAACTGTCCGCCTCCTCCTCCCCGCAAGGAGAGGCGAGTCTCCCCGCCGCCTGTTGACCATCCGACTCTCGGTGACCGCCTTGGCCGCCGAGAGGAAGTTGGAGAGAATGACACCCGCCACCGGATCGACCGACTTCACCGGTCCTTGGCGCTGGAAGAAGAAGATGAGCTGGGTCCGCTTTGTTTCGGGCCCCGCATTCGGGACGAGCCCTTTCCCAGAGGGTTCACGCTCCCAAGAGACACGCCCAAGTATACCGGCTCCGTGAAGCCGGAAGACTGGCTAGTTTACTACTCCACGGCTGTCAGCATAGCAAACGGCAACAAGCGTGTCGCCGTAAAGTACGTTCCGCTCATGCTCCAGGGCACAGCCCGGACATGGCTGAACAGCCTAAAGCCCCGCAACATCAATAGCTGGGTCGACTTCACTGAAGCATTCATCCGCAACTTCACCAGCACGTACAAGCGTCCTCCCAAGCCTCGTCAGCTCTCCTTGTGCGTGCAAGGTCCTGACGAGTCGACCCGCGACTACCTCACGCGTTGGGCTGAGCTCCGGAACTCCTGCGAGGGCGTGCACGAGGTGCAGGCCATCGAGTACTTCACAGCCGGGTGCCGAGAAGGCACCCTCCTCAAGCACAAGCTCCTCTGCGACGAGCCAGAAACCCTCGACGAGCTGTTGATCATAGCGGACAAGTACGCTACGTCCGACTCCTCCATGAAGACGAAAATTCAAATCAGCACGACTGGCAAAGTAGCTCCTCCGACTCCAAGAACTCCGGCGGCGGACGCCGGCCGGCGACAACAGCAGGGCGACAACAAGCGCAAGGCCCCGCAGCTGGCTTCCAGCAGCCGGCAGGTCGCGACCATTGAAGCCCAGCAGCCAGAAGAGCAGCTTCCGCCCAAGCGACAGAAAGGCGGCAAGCCGAACTGGTTGCCGGCCTTCTCCTACGAGCAGACCTTGGATGGACCTTGCAAGTTCCACAGCGGCGCGAAGCCGTTGAATCACACCACCCGGAAGTGCCACTGGCTCACTAGGATCGCCAAGGGAGACGGCCTCCTGCCACCCCCGCCTGCTGGGCAGCCGCCTCCACCTCCACCCCAGTAGCCGGCAGTCAGGCCATTCGGCGCAGTACAAGACGAATACCCTGAAGAGCACGGAGCCTACGTGGTGTTCACCAGTGTGGCTGATGATCGACGCAGCAGGCGGCTGCAGCGACAAGAGGTGAACGCAGTAGCCTCAGAGACGCTAGAGTTCATGCACTAGTCTGAGAGGCCCATCAGCTGGAGCAGGGCTGACCACCCAGAAGTGATGCCGAGTACGGGCTCCTACGCCTTGGTCCTGGACGCCACCTTTGCCACGGACAAACGGGCCGCGCGTTTCTCGCGAGTTCTAATAGATGGGGGCAGCAGCATCAACATCCTGTACAAGGACACCATGGAGAAGTTAGGAATCAAGCAGAGACAGCTTCAGAACAGCCGGACTATGTTCCACGGCATTGTTCCTGGGCTTTCCTGCTCACCAATCGGCAAGATCCTGATTGACGTCCTCTTTGGGGACAAAGATCACTTCCGAAGAGAGTCTGTTTGGTTTGAGGTAGTGGACCTTGAGAGCCCATACCATGCGCTACTTGGCCGGCCCTCCTTGGCCAAGTTCATGGCGGTCCCCCACTACGCCTACCTCAAGATGAAGATGCCCAGTTCTAGGGGAATTCTGACTGTGGCCGGCGACTACCGGAAGTCGTCCGCTTGCGCGGCCGAGAGCAGTCGGCTGGCCGAGTCCCTGGTGATTGCAGCCGAGAAGCGACTCCTTGAGCGAGTTGTGGCGATGGCCGGAAAGCAGCCGGAGATATCGCCCGACCCAAAGGAGTCGGAAGCCGAAGGTTCGTTCAAGCCGGCCAAAGAGACAAAGAAGATACCCTTGGATCCGGAGCACCTAGAGAGGTACGTCGTCATAGGTGCAAACCTCGACAGCAAATAGGAAGGCGAGCTCGTCGATTTCCTCCATGAGAATCGAGACATCTTCGCATGGTCTCCCAAGGACATGCCAGGTGTACCGACGGTTTCGCCGAGCACAAGTTACACGTCTGATCTAATGCAAAGCCGGTCAGGCAGCCCCTGCGCCGCTTATCAGAAGAGAAGAGAAGAGAAGAGTTGTCGGAGAAGAGATAGCCCGACTCCTAGCAGCCGGCTTCATTATGGAAGTTTTCTTCCCGGAGTGGCTGGCAAATCCGGTCCTGGTGCTAAAGAAGAACAAGCAATGGCGAATGTGTATTGACTACACGAGCCTCAACAAGGCCTGCCCCAAGGACCCGTTTGCTCTGCCGAGAATTGATCAGGTGATAGACTCCACAGCCGGATGCGAGCTGTTGAGTTTCTTGGATGCGTACTCAGGATATCACCAGATCAAGCTGAACCCGGCTGACAGATTGAAGACCACCTTCAACACGCCGTTTGGAGCATTCTGCTACCTCATCATGACATTCGGCTTGAGGAATGCCGGCGCCACCTTTCAGCGTTGTATGCAGAAGTGCCTCCTCAAGAAGCTCGGCAGGAACACACACGTTTACGTGGACGACGTGGTGGTGAAGACGGAAAAGCGAGGAACATTGCTGGAAGACCTCAAGGAGACCTTTGAGAACCTGCGCCGGTTCCAGATCAAGCTCAATCCCAAGAAGTGTGTCTTCGGAGTACCAGCCGGCCAGCTGCTAGGTTTCCTGGTCTCTGAACGTGGCATAGAATGCAACCCAGTAAAAATCAAGGCCATCGAGAGAATGGAGGTACCTAGCCGACTGCTGGATGTGCAGAAGTTCACCGGCTGCTTGGCGTCCATCAGCCGATTCATCAGTCGGCTGGGCGAGAAAGCTCTCCCCTTATACCAACTCATGAAGAAGACCACTTTTTTGAGTGGAACCATAAGGCGGATGAAGCTTTCCACCAGTTGAAGAAGATGCTGACTACTCCACCCGTCCTGGCGGCTCTGACTCCCAAGGAACCTATGCTCCTATACATCGCCGCCACCAGCCGAGTAGGCAGCACAGTCATTGTAGTAGAGCGCAAGGAGGAAGGCAAGGCGCTACCTGTCCAGAGACCAGTATATTACCTGAGCGAGGTACTGTCGACCTCCAAGAAGAACTACCCCCACTACCAGAAGATGTGCTATGGCGTGCACTTTGCTGCCAAGAAATTGAAGCCTTACTTTCAAGAGCATCCAATCACGGTGGTCTGCACGGTCCACTTGCCGAGATCATCGGTAGTCGAGATGCCTCTGGTCGAGTGGCCAAGTGGGCCATAGAGCTGGCTCCTTGCACCATCTACTACCAGCCCCGCACCGCCATCAAATCACAAGCACTGGTCAACTTCCTCGTCGACTGGGCCGAGACCTAGTACCTGCCTCCAGCGCCTGACTCCACCCATTGGCGGATGCACTTCGACGACTCCAAGATGCGCACCGGCTTGGGAGCCGGCGTCGTCCTCACCTCTCCCAAAGGCGACAAGTTCAAATATGCACTGCAAATCCATTTTGCCGCCTCCAACAACGTGGCCGAGTACGAGGCGCTCATTCACGGGCTCCGGCTTGCCAAAGAACTTGGCATCCGCCGGATCTTGTGTTATGGCGACTCGGACTTAGTGGTCCAGCAGTCATCTGGTGACTGGGACGCGAAAGACGCAAACATGGCGAGCTACCGTTTCCTCGTGCAGCAACTCAGCGGGTATTTCGAAGGGTGCGAATTCCTCAATGTGCCAAGAAACGACAACGACCAAGCAGACGCCTTGGCACAAATCGGCTCTACCCGCCAAGCAATACCATCTGGCGTCGCCCTTCAACGCCTCCTCAAGCCGTCCGTCAAGCCTTCACCAGAATCAGACTCCATTTTTGTGCCGGCTCCTCCCGAAGACGGCGGATCCGACTCCAGAGTTCCGGCAGTCGGAACAGGGACTTTGGCGGGCGACTCCAAAGCTGCCACAGTCGAGCCCGGCCCGGGGACTGCGGTGACGGACTCGAAGATTCCAGAACTCGGCCCAAGGACCGAGCCAGTCGGCCTAGGGACTTCATCAGCCCAGCAAGCGGCTGTTGACTCCAGCCCGCCGCCTCCCAGCCCAGCCGCCCTCGTCCAAGTCGCAATTCTGGTAGTCGAAGAAATAGCAGCACCCTCATGGGCCCAGCCCATCCTCAAATTCCTGGTGAACAAAGAGCTACCAACTGATGAGACCTCAGCTCGGCAAGTACAACACCGGGCAGCAGCCTATACCATAATCAACAGAGAGCTGGTCAGGCGCAGCGTCACTGGTGTCTACCAGCGCTGCATAGAGCCAGAGCAAGGCCAGGCGATCCTCAAAGACATCCATCAAGGCGAATGTGGCCACCATGCGGCTTCAAGAGCACTCGTCGCCAAAGCTTTTCGGCACGATTTCTTTTGGCCGACTACCTTGGAAGAGGCCAAGGAGTTGGTCCAAAAATGCAAAGGGTGCCAGAAGTTCAGCTCCAAGCCGCACCAGCCGGCTTCCGCGCTCAAGACCATCCCCATTGCTTGGCCTTTCGCAGTTTGGGGTCTAGACATGGTGGGACCATTCAAAATAGCACAAGGTGGTCTAACTCACCTACTTGTCACAGTGGACAAGTTGACCAAGTGGGTGGAAGTGAAGCCAATTAAGAAACTAAACGGTCCGACTGCCGTGACCTTCATCACCGATATCACAATTCGGTACGGCATACCACACAGCATCATCACCGACAACGGCACAAATTTTGCCAAAGGCGCCTTGGCTCGTTTCTGCGCAACACAGGGTCCGACTGGACCTAGCGTCCGTCGCCCACCCGCAGTCAAACGGCCAAGTGGAGCGAGCAAATGGCCTCATCCTGTCCGGCATCAAGCCTCGGTTGATCGAGCCTCTGGAGCGCTCGGCTGGCTGCTGGCTCGACGAGCTGCCAGCCGTCCTCTGGAGTCTGTGCACGACTCCAAACAAGTCAACCGGCTTCACGCCCTTCTTCCTCGTCTACGGTGCCGAAGCCGTCATCCCAACGGACATAGAGTTCGACTCCCCACGAGTCACCATGTACACCGAGGAGGAAGCGGAAGAAGCACGACAAGACGGCGTCGATTTGCTGGAAGAGGGCCGGCTGTTGGCACTCAGCCGGTCCAGTATCTACCAGCAGAGCCTGCGCCGATACCACAATAGGAAGGTCAGGCCAAGATCCTTCCAAGAAGGCGACCTTGTACTCCGGCTGATCCAGCGAACAGCCGGCCAGCACAAGTTGTCGCTGCCTTGGGAAGGCCCTTTCATCATCAGCAAAGTACTAGGCAACGACTCCTACTACCTGATCGACGCTCAGAAGCCCCGAGCACGCAAGAGGGACGACTCCGGCAAGGAGACAGAGCGGCCATGGAATGCAAATCTTCTCCGAAGATTTTACAGTTGATGCAGTATGTACCATGCTACCTTTTGTATTAAAGTACCAAGACTCCGGGGACCCCGAGATGAGCTCGGGGACTGCCCTCTTTTGTCTGTATGATAAAAATTATGCCTACAAGTATGTTACTCTTTGTCATGCCGCTTGGCACCGGGCTCGACAAGTCGGCCCGGGGACTTGCCGCCTTGCACTATGAAATGCTTCCTGTAGCCGGACAAGTAGTGTGTAACACCTAAGCCGTCTTCTGTCAGAAGCTGCAGCTCGCAGAGCGACTGTACGGTGGGCAGAGGTAAGGTAGAATGGGTGCTCGCACGAAAAATGGCTAAGGACTCAAAGCGTAAAACATAGCTCAAGACGGCTTCCAGCCTTTCTCGCAAACTGACTCTCGGACAGTCGGATTGTCGTTTTCTATCCAAGTTGCTCAAACAATCTTGAAATCGGCCAAGTACTTGCTTTCCCAAAGTAGCCTAGCACTTGACTCAGCAACAGTCCGCAGAAGCGGCTGTCCGATTGGCAAGACAGGCAACTAAGAGAAAGCGGCAAAGGAAAACAGCCAAAAGAACAATGAGCAAGAAAAGATATATTATATATATATATGAACATAGGCCCTTGGCCGAATTGTCGAGTAGAGGTTCAAAATACACCCCGCGGGTGAAATTGTGCGAATTAACAAGTTCTTCAAAAGACTACTGAAGCAGATAAAACAAAAGACACAGCGGCAGCTTAGGAGGCGGCAGAGGGATTCGGGGGGTCGGAGGAGGCAACAGCGTCAGGCGTCGGGGCGGTCGGCCGGCTAGTCTCGGCTTGATCGCCTCCGGCAGCGGTCGGGTCGGTCGCACGCGGCTCGTTGCTGGAGGCGCGGTCGGGCTGAGGCTGGCCGTCTGCTCCGTCTTCTGGTGCCTCCGCCTCGCCCTCATCCTCCGCCTCGTCCTCCTCCTCGACGCTGGAGCCAATCACCTCCGCCGAGTCTTCGTCATAGTCTGGGTTCATCCCAAACCACTCCGGCGGTACCTCCTCGCCGTCTTCAGACCGCTCGGGGACGAAGATGCTCGTGTCGGTGTAGTCGGCGATCGACGCAGCACGCTTGACGAGGGCGTCTTCCACAGCCGCCAGCTCCGGCTAGGCCTCCGACCGAAGCATGGCCAACCGGTCTAGATCCAGCCCCGGGTACCACGCCTTGACGAACTCCAAGGCCCGGCGCGCTCCAGCCCGGGCCGAAGAGCCCTTCCAGGCCTCGAGGCGACCAGCCGCGACCTCCAACCAGTTGGCCGTCAGGCTGGGGGTGCGCGGAGCCTGCATATCCGACCAAAGGGCGGAAACCGCCTGAGCACCGACGCGCTGAAGCCGGCGCAGCATCCGGTGAGCCGGCCGAAGGCGAGCCTCGATGCTCAAGATGTGCTCATCAAGAGTCCGGGGGGCATCGGCGGCGATCTCCGCGCCCTCCGCCCTCCGACTTTCGCGATCGGCCTCGATGGCCTGGATAGCGGCCTGCGACTGGCCAGGGAAGAATTCTGCAAAAGAAATAAAGAAACGAAGAAGCAAGTCAAAAACCAGGAATTGGCACGATCTAAGTCGGCAGCTCGAAGAAAGAAAATAAAGAGACTCACCATCAACGATGTCTTCAATCTCGTGGAAGCCGGAGGACAGCAGCGCCTCCTTGTCAGACCAGGAGGAGCGCTCGCTCGCGAACTCGGCCAAGAGGGCGGTTTCCATCTCCTCCGCCTCCCGCTGCGACTTCGCAAGCAGCTCCTTCTGCTCCACCAACTGAGTGGCCAGTAGATCGCGCTCTGTGGCGAGCCTGCTGCACTCCTCCCCTTTGGCAAGCAGGGCGGATTTGGCTTCGCTCAGCTGCTGTCGAAGAGCAGCATTGGCTCCTGAAGGAAATAAAGAAAGACAATAGTCGTCAATAAAGAAGGTTGCCGGGGAGATCCGGCCCGACTGCTTAGCAGTCGGCCCGAATCTCGGGGACTACAGCCCGCGGGTGCGCTAGCGCGCCCCCGCAGAGAAGAAAAAAGAGGGAAGTACTTACTCCGGCTCTCCGCCAAGTCGGCGATCCGCTTGCCCAGCTCTTCAACATTACGGTTGAAGGCAGTGACGCGGAGGTTGTGAGAATCCTGCAACAAGCATTTCAGACAAAGTTAGTACCCAGAAGTTCATCAATTGGAGTTCCGGGCCGCCTGCTCAGCAGCCGGCCCGAAACTTGGGGACTACACCCAGTGGGTGCGCTGGCGCGCCCCCACAGAGAGGAACAAGAAAAACAAAGGCCCAAAGAAAAGACATACCCAGACGGCTGCCCGTGACGCTAGGAACGCCTTGGTGTAGCTCTGGAGGGCGTCGCCCTCAGCGCGGAGCTTCGCCTGGACGTTCAGGAGCGCCCGGTTCAGCGGCCCTGTGCCGCCTTCCCGCACCCACCCAACAGGCGCGGCGCTCGTCGCTTCGGCGTCTGGAGCCGCTGAGCTGGCGGTGCCGGCTTCCAGGGGCGGGGTGCCGAAGTCGCCTTCTCCAGGTGACGGCGCGCTGGCGAGCCGACCTGGAGGAGTAGCCTCGCCATGGCCTCGTCTTCGGTCGGCGGCACCGGAGGATCCGCTGGCTGCTCGCCTTGCACGCCTTCAGACGGCGGCGGAGGCGGCGGCGGAACGTTCGCGCCCGGAGTAGAGGGCTCGCCGCCTTCCCTCTCCTCGACGAGGTTCTCCCCGCCGGCTTCTCCAGTCTGCCCCGTGAACTCCGGGGGCTGCGGCACAGAGTTCACGGGGTAACAAGCAAGGCCGACTGGCAGCGTGCGGCTTCCTCAGCCCGCCGCTTTGCCGCGGCGGCGGCTTCGGCCTCCGCTAGTTTTTTCTTAGCGGAGGCCTCCGCCCTGTCGGCCTCCGCTTTCTCCAGGCAGAGGGCTTCGTCTTTGTTGCGCTTCTCTTGCGCATTCCGCTCCGTCGCCTCCCGGAGGTCGGCTGCGGGGTCTATCCGCCGAGTGGTGGCGGGCGTCTCCGCTGACCCCATGACGGAGGCGGCAGCGACCCGCTCAAGAGAGATGGGAGCCCTGAAGAAAGAGGGGCGAGTAGAGACTCAGACAAAACACGAAGAAAGAATAAACTTTGAAGTCAGAATACTTACGTAGAGACCAACGTCGGCTTCTTCACTTCCTTACGGAAGCGGATGGCCTTCGCGGCCGCCTCGTCCCGCCGGGTCGCCGCAGCCGATCCCTTGGGCTTCTTCGGTCGGCTGCCGAACAAAGTCGGTGCAGCCCGGCGCTTCTTCCCGCCGCCTGGAGCGCCTGACGCAGCAGAAGAGCCCACGCCCGGCTGGCTGGCTCCTGGCCGATGGCGAGGGGCGACTCCTCCCTCGGCGTCGTCTTCAGGCCAGTCGGCGAAGGTAGCCGAGGGCCTGAAGTCGCCTGTCGTCCCTCCTCCTCCCTCGGCGTCGTCTTCCAGAGCCGCCGCCCCCAGATCGGGGTCGTTGACGTCGCTCTCCGCCTGATCGGCGACGAACTCACGGGCCGGCCCCGAGGTGCCGGCTGGTGGGTGAAGAAGGGGATTCTAACCAAAAGCAGACTGATCAGAATAAAACTCGGCAAGAAGAAGACAATCCAAAGAAAGAAAAGAAAGGCGACTCACCACGGGCGGGGGGTTGGCGCGGGAGTATGGCTCCTTGCCGAATCGCCAGTCCCCCGGGAGCCTGCTGTCGAGAGGTAGTTCACCATAAGGGCCACCTCTCCATGAGGCATGTCCTTGGTGCACATCCGACTCGGGTCGCGGCCCCCGCTCATCTGGCATATCAGGTGAGGACGGCCTTGGAGTGGGAGAACTCGGCGCGAGACGGAGGCGGCCAACAGGTCCGGACCAGTCAGACCCTCCGACTGCGTCAGCACTCGGAGTCGCGTGATGGCGCCGGCTCCTGCAGGCGTCAGCGACCTGACCCGATACGACCAGTTGGGCAGTCTGCCAGCCGGCGGGCCGGCTTCGAAAGCCGGCAGATTGACCCAGTCGCCCCTCGTGGCGACGTTCCTGACGTAGAAGTAGGACCGCTGCCACATCTTCACCGACTTCAACAGCGCGATGGAGGGGAAGTGGTTGTCGGCTCCTGTCCTTCGCACGGCGATGAAGGCGCCGCACTGAGCCGGCACGCCCGCGGCCTGGGTGCCGAGCTTGGAGAAGAAGAACTCCCCCCAGAGCTCGAGGGTGGGGAGGACTCCGAGGAAGCCTTCGCACAGAGCCACGAAGGCGGACAGCAGCACCACTGTGTTGGGGGTGAGGTGGTGCGGCTGGAGTCCGTAGAACTCCATGAACGACCGGAAGAAGCTGCTCGTCGGCAGCCCCAGCCCGCGCAGGCAGTGCGAGCGGAAGATGACCCGCTCGCCCTCCTGCGGGGCGGGGGAAATCTCCCCCTCCGGCGCGAGACGCACCTGCACGCGGTCCTCGCCGGGAAGCCGATGGGTCCGACGAAGAAACTCGATGTGGTATTCATGGACTTCGGAACCGTCCCAGGTGCCGAAGCGCACCGAGGGAGGCGCGGCCGCAGAGGAAGAGCTCATCGCGAGCTGTCGCTGCGGTGATCGCCGGAGCTTGGGCGTGCGGTAGGGCGAAGAAGAGAAGAGGAAGCAGGAGAGCGAGGAGCTGCGAGGAGGAAGAAAGCAAGGGGTAGTGGGAAGGAGGGGCGCGCGTGCCCCCCTCTTCCCCCTACTTATAGCCCCATGGGCTGCGAAGCCGAGGGGGCGGACGTGGGGATTTATTGTGCCCGCAACCCCACGCCCCCCACGATTCACGTAAAGTTACTGCACGCAGTAACTTCACGGGAATCCCAACTGTCCACCGGGCCGCAGCGGATCCGCTCGGGCGCGGAGGCACGGTAGTGGCAGGCCCCGCCTACGGGCCTGTCCCGTCGCGCGCGTGGGCTGGCAAGATGGCCTGGCCACGTGCCTTCGCGTGACAGGCCAAGAATGGGCGGCGGCCTGGAAGCTTAGCTAGCACGCCACTTGAAATCCCGCCAAGACGTTCGAACTACCGAGCAAGTCAGAATTGAGTGAGTCCGAGTTGGGCGAGTCCGACTCCTTCTAGTCAGCCCGGCAGAAGTCAATCAAGACCGTGTGTTGAGCACCCGGAAAGAGAAACTGCTGAGGCTTCTCGGCCGATCGTCCGCGGCGCCTCACCAGCTTCAGGGACTACTGTTGGAGTAATGGGCCACGGGTAGGCCAACCCGAAGCCCAGAACCTTTCAAGACATCGGGGCAGGCTGCGCCCCTCAAGACCACAGGGCGAAGAGCCGCCTCCTGGGGAGTCTACGGCAAGACGGCCGACTGCCCGCTCACGGCCGAGTCCCAGGGGCGACTTCCAGAGAAGCTGACTTTGGGGAGTCGGCCGGCGACTCCAACAGACCGTGACCTCATCGAGGGGGACAGGGCAGGGGCGTAGCTACAATGAAGCCCACTCTCCGCCCCTTATCAAGGGCAGGCATGGCTACAGCGCGCCATACTAGGGAAGATCTCCCTGCGGCGTGGCACTGTTGCCCAGCCGGCCCTGACATCAACATCACTGTACCTGGTCCTACGCCCACGACGGCTTGTCTGTACGGCCTGGAGGCAGCGGGGCCCACCAGTCAACGAGACCTCGGGAGACGGCGGGAGAACCGCCAGTCGGACCCGTCGGGAGTCGGCCCGGGGGAGTCGGCCGAGCCCTCCCCCGAAGCCCACGCGCCATTAATCAAGAAGAGATGGGGAGTGGCCACAGTGATCGCCCGCCAGGCGGCGGGGCTGTTGCCACGACCCCATGACCGAGCTTGCGTCATCAGGAGCACGACTACAGTAATCAGCAGCCGGCAAGACCCGCCCGCGGCGGATGCGGCCTGTCGGCTCCGTACCAGACCAATCGGCAGGGCCCACCAGTCGGCGGGCCCCAGCAGTCGGCGGAGAAGCCGGAGGTTGGAGGCACTGACGGCTGGGGCCGCGCCCAGTCGAATTACCATTGTACCCCTGAAGGGTAGGCCTATATAAACCCCCCAGAGCACCCATGCAAAGGGTTGGATCCCAGTAGTTCTATACCACACCAGATAGAGGGAGAGAGCTAGCCTTGCCCTCTCCCACCACCAGACCCAGCTCAAGGAGCAACCATGTAAACACTTGACCATAGTGATCATGCGGAGACCCTGCAGAGCAGCAGTAGGGGTGTTATCTCCCCGGAGAGCCCCGAAGCTGGGTAAGATTCGCCGGCGTGCATGTCTTCGCCTCATCTTGTTTCCAGGCACCGGCGACGTTCTACTCGCCCCCATCATAATAAGCCATCCGTTGGCATATGTCGCACCCAACCCCCGACAGCGTCACTGGCGTGCCTGCCGCCACCGTGGACCAATTCGTCACCTCGCACTACTTGAGCCCCTGCATCACTTGCAGCTGGGAGATGCCACCGCCCCCTGGGCTGCCTCCTCACCTGGTAAAAAAATACCGCAACATCACCTTTATTGCAAAAACAATCACAAGAAGACTTCTGTTGTAAAAAAATCCACAACAAGTCCTCTGTTGCAAAAAAATATTATTGCAAAACATTTCTGTAACAAGATCTTTGTTGCAAAAAAAATCTGCAACAAGACCTTTGTTGCAATAATGAAGACGTCAATCAGTTGCACGATCCGCTAGATCTGACGCCTCGCAACCGGTCCGATCTTTTAGAAAGATCGATCGGTGGACGCGTAGCACGCCCCAACCTTTTTCTCTCAAATTTATGAACTTTTTTCGTATCCGTCAATTTTTTTTTTCAAATTCACAAACTTTCTTTTCATGATTTTTTCTCCAAATTCATGAACTTTGTAAAATTCTTGCACTCTTTTATCTTTCATGAACATTTTTTTAATTTCATGAAGGTTTTGAAATTCATGAACTTTTTTCAAATTCATGAACTTTTCAGAAGTCATGATTTGTTTTTTTCCATGAACGTTTATTAAGGGTTGGTTTTTTTCAAAATTATGAGCATTTTTTTCTTCATGAACTTTTTTCAAATTCCTGAACTTTTATTTATCAAATTCTTGAAAAAATCAAATTCACAATTTTTTAATTTTAAAAGCCAACATTCAACAAGTAAAATGGTTTGTTGTCAAGGTCAACCGAGCAATCAGATGAACAGACTGAGCATGCGATCGGAGCGAGCGTTGTGCTTTAATGGGCTGGCCTATGTGACCATGCGTATAGGCGCCAATAAGTTTAACCGGCGCTTAAGGCGCCGTGTAGGAGCTCTCTGGACCTTCTAGCGATTTCAAGGAAAATCAGGAAACTTGAGATGGGATGGGAACGCGTCACCTAGTGTGTTTTTAGCTGCTGTCACATGTCGCGCTCCAGGCGCTTTCTCTGGATATTTTTTTATTTTTCGTAATGCGTTTTCAACTTTTATATGTTTGTTTTTTTAAAAAATTGGCTTTTCGTAGGTTTTGGACCCTTTCTTTTTTTTTGGAAAATACGCAATTTTCTTCTTTAGCGATAGGCGCGGATTTACTTCTCGTTGAGACACGGATTTGCTTTCGCGAGAGACACTCAAAAAAGGAAAAAAATACATTATCTTTTTTATTTCTTTCGTGAGAGGCATGACCATGCCTCTCGAAAAAGGAAAAAAAACCTCTCGCGAGCCTCCGCGTCTCTCATGAAAGAAAAAAAATGCATTTTTCTTCTTTTTTTCTACCACAAGAGGCACTTATTTACTTCTTGTGAATGCACGAATTTGCTTTCACGAGGCACGGCGTGTCTCTGTGAAATTGAAAAAAAAACATCTTTTTTTCTTTCGTGAGAGGTACGGATTTACTTCTCGTGGAGACACGGATTTGCTTATCCGAGAGGCATGACCGTGCCTCTCGCAAAAGAAAAAAACGTGTTTTCTTTTTTTCCTTCCTTAGGAGGCACAAATTTACTTCTCGTGGAAGCACGTATTTGCTTCCGCGAAAGACACGATTATGAAAAAAATGTGCTCCCACTTCTCGTGGAAAAAACATGCTCCCACTTTGATTTTTTTTATTAAAAATTAGTTCTTCGCGGTGTTTTGGCTCCTAGGTGCATATGCACTCATTGTCTAAATACACATTTTGAAAAGTTAAAAAATTCAGAAAAAAATCCCACGGATATATCCGGACATTCTATGTGCATGCACAAAGTTTCGGTGAAAAATGATGTTTTTTGTGGCTTGTGTAAAAAAGATAAAGAAATGCAAAATGAATAGTTGTAATGAAGCATCATAAATTGTCTTTTTACACAAGCCACAAAAAACCTCGTTTTTCACCGAAAACTTTGTGCACGCACATAGAATGTCCGGATATACACGCGGGATTTTTGTTAGAAAATTTTCAACTTTTCAAAATGTGTATTTAGACAATGGGTGCATATGCACCTGGGAGCCATTGCCAATTTCCGAAAACTTATCAATATGAGATCTAGTTTTGATGATCTCGAGCGAGGAATCCAATGGTAAAAACGTTCAAGACATGAACATGCGGTTTGAGAGATAAAATATTTTAAATAAATGAACGTACGAAAAAAGAAAACTCCATGGTAGCGACAAATGGCGCACATACAATGTGACACTTGTCACAACCCGGAAAGGTACAAGTGACCTTTGCAAAGAGTACTATTTTTCTTTCATGGGAATATATATTTTAAAATTCTTAAATCGAATCAATTAAGAACTAAATCAAATTCACATAACTTTATTATAAAACTGAAACAATGCTTTCATCGTCTGCTAAAAATTTAGCAATAAAAACTGGAGGTGCATCCACCATTTGCACACCCCCACTCAGTTAGCTCATGAGCAACAACATTAGACTCTCTGTTACAATGCTCAAGGTAACCTCCCCGAGCTCTCCCAGTAACTTTCTGCGATCATCTAAAACTGGAGCCCATCGTAGCCCTTTCAGCAACATCTTTGACCCTTCTCTAGTTCAGGCCCTATTAGCGTGTTGACGACCACTTCCAAGTTTCTGTTCCACCCAATTGCTCAACTTGCACGCGCGCAAATCAGCATCCGATCCAACCAAAAAGAAACGAGGCTCTCTACACATGTGGTGACTATACAAAGTTGCCACGCAGCGCAGGGCGTCCGTCTTCGCGGACAAACAATTTCTTCCCACGACGAAGCAGTTGACTGCTCTGATCCCTCTCCCATGGCTGGGCTTGGGGACGCCCACGCTCGCTTCCTCCTGGCATGCCTCGCCGCCTCGATCCTGTTGACGTCGCGGGCGCAGCCGACCACGCCGACGGAGGTCAAGGTGGGGTTCATCGTCGACGCCGGCTCGCCAGTCGGCAAGATCGCCACCACCACAATCCCCATGGCCCTGGAAGACTTCTACGCCGCCTACCCCAACTCCTCCGTCCGGGTTCGGATCCTGCAGCACGACTCCGGCGGAGACGTCGTCGCCGCCGCGTCCGCCGGTATGGACCGACAACGCTTCTGAATTCTGATCCTCTCCACGCTCCACGCACCAGAGCGTTTCCGCGGTCGTTGTTCTGACGCCGCGTGTTCTTGCCTTGCTGCGTGCGTGCAGCGCTGCAGCTGATGACGGTCCAGGGAGCGCGCGCCATCCTCGGCCCGCAGTCGTCCGTCGAGTCGGCCTTCGTCGCCGGCCTCGCCACGCAGGCGCAGCTCCCCGTCGTGTCCTTCTCGGCCACCAGCCCGTCGGTGTCGCCTGCCACGGCGGCGTTCTTCGCCCGGGCCGCGCTGAGCGACGCGTCGCAGGCCGACGCCATCGCCGCGCTCGCCACGCACTTCGGCTGGCGCCGCGTCGTGCCCATCTACCAGGACGACGACTACGGCGCCGCCTTCGTGCCCTTCCTCGTGGACGCCCTCACCGCCGAGCGCACCGAGGTCCCCTACCGCTGCGCGCTCCCGGCCGCGGCGACCCACGACGCCATCGCCGCGGCGCTGCTACGCATGCAGTCGGAGCAAACGCGCGTCTTCGTGCTGCACACGCGCCCCGGGCTCGCGAAGAACGTGTTCGCCGCCGCCGTGGACACCGGCATGATGGCCGAGGGCTACGTGTGGGTCATCACCGACGGGCTCACGGGCCTCCTCGGCTCCGTCGACCCGCCGCAGGGCGTCATCGGGCTGACGCCCCACGTGCCACACACGACGCGGCTGCGCGACGTCAAGAAACGATGGGCGCACCGGTACATGCGCGACCACCGGGACGCCGAGCCGGCGCAAGCCGTGATGGGCTGCTACGCTCTGTGGGCGTACGACGCCGCGTGGGCCGTCGCGTCCGCGGCAGAGCGGCTCAGCCCCGGCGACTTATCGTCGCCGCCGGGGCTGGTAGGCGGCAAGGGCGGCCCCACCGACATCGCCGGGCTCGGCAAGTCAAGATCGGGCCCCAGCTTCCTCCGAGCTATCAACGATACGAAATTCGACGGCCTCGGAGGAAAGTTCGAGCTCGTCAACGGCGAGCTCGCCGTGCCGGCGTTCCAGGTGGTGAACATCATGGACAGCGGAAGAGAGAGGATCATCGGGTTCTGGTCGGCCCGGCACGGGCTGAGCCGGCAGGTGGACAGCGGATCCAACGAGTCGAGCGGCGAGCTCCGGCCGGTGATCTGGCCGGGAGATTCGACGGTCCGGCCGACGGGGTGGGTGCAGCCGACGAGCGCGCGGAAGCTGCGGGTGGCGGTGCCGGGGAACGTGTCGGACAGCTACAAGCCGATCGTGCGGCTGGAGGTGGATCCGGCGACGAACCAGACGACGGCGAGCGGGTTCGTGATCGAGGTGTTCGAGGCGGCGGTGCGGCTGCTGCCCTACGCGCTGCCGTTCGAGTACGTCAAGGCGGCGTCCATGCCCTACGACGACCTTGTACAAGCCGTTGGCAATGGGGTTAGTCGCACTCCTTAATCATCACATGTTTTTTAAGTTCTGCAAGTAGTACTACTACTATAGTCGTTCTTAAGCAGCACATCACTTCAATTAACCACCATTTTCTATCCTGACGTGATGATATGCAAGTTACACGTTACGTAAAATAAAATTTGGATCACTGCTCCATGCTGGTTCCAACTATTTTAGTGTACCAAACATAAACGTATATCATGCACAGATATGCTAGTACTTATAAGTGTCAAGATATTAGCAAGGGTCAACTTGATAACAAGAGTACTGTTTTCGCCGTTGGTGTTCTTTCCGATCTCAATGCATTTCACCGCTCCACCGGAAATTTCATCTGCCCCTACCATACTCCAGCTTGGTAATTTCCACCGCCTGTCCAGGGTTGAGCCCTGGATTTGACTATCCTTTTTGTGAGAGAAAAATAGGTGTGTGGGCCAGCATAGACTAGACTACACACCATGCAGTACATGTGTGGTTGGGACGAGAGTTTTTGGACATACCTTGTTCAAGTTTCTTTGGTGAATATTTTGACTTGAATAATATTCCTAGCCATTAAGCCAGTTGACCGTTTTGTTTTTGCTGAGTTAGGCCAGTTGACCATTGAATGCCAATATACCATTGCTGTCAAGGTTTCCTGTTCCCTTTGAAAACGTCGGTGTTATCAAGTTGTTGGTTAACATCCATATCCATGGACCGGAGACATGTCAATCTATATATACTTCCTCCATTTTAGAATATAAAGTGTATTGATTTTCATGCAAGTCAAACTTGTGTATGTTTGATCAAGATTACCCTCTCCGTCCAATAATGTAAGGGAGTATAAAATTAAGTATCGTATTTACAATATAAAATCATAAATTATGAAAAAAAAATTTGTGATGGATCTAATGTACAAATTTGATATTGTAAATATTGATATTTTTTCTAAAAACTTGATCCAAACATTCACATGTTTGACTTTTAAAAAACCCGGATATACCTTTTGAAACTGAGGGAGTATAAGCCAAAGAAGTAATAGGCTGTCAGTCCTCTTATGTATATGGATTCATTATATATTTTATTATTTTCTATCTTACTACTCCAATTCAAAATAAGGGTCGTAGTTTGAACTAAGATTAGTTCAACCTTAGTTTAAAATTATGACATTTATTATGAATCGGAGAGAATAGTATTTATTAGATACCTACGCGGTAAAAACAATGTGCTCATTCATTCATTAGATAACTCACAATGACTTTCTTGACAAACAATGTGTCGATTTAGTGTACTCCCTCCAATCCATATTACTTCTATTAAAGTTGTACTAAAGCAGCAACAAGTAATATGAATTGGAGCAAGTACTATATTGTTTGTATATATGCTTTTTGTACGTAAAATGGGAATATTGCAAAAGCAAAGGTCTATAATGCCGGTTTTAAAACATTGCAACACATATTAGAGGGTGCTTGGATACGTTTTAGTCCCATGACTAAAAGTAGTGGGACTAAAACTTGCTAGCCTCATTCATGCTTGGATCCAAATACTAAAGAGACTAAAACCAAGTTAATGAGCATTTATTATCCTCCAAACCCTCCAATCCAGAACTCTCCTGTGTTAAAGGAGAGGACTTAAATAAGGAGAGAGAGGACTAATCCACATTTTAGTAGGGTACCCCTGACTAAAAAAATTTAGTCTCAAGACTAGTTTTAGCCCCTCTTTAGTCAGGGGTGCTTGAAACTTTAACCTCTTAAAGAGACTATTTTTAGTCAGACTAAAATAAGTTCATTGGATCCAAGCACCCTCTTAGAAAAACTAGTGCATGCTAGAGCATTTATTACCGGTGCCTCATGATCTAGTGCATGAAACCTAAACAACCTTTCACCCTTGTTAACTCGTACTCCTTCTATATCAAAATATAAGCTGTTTGTTGATACAAATGGAGTCTAAAAATAGGTCTTATATTTTGGTACAAGTGAATATTTGGTATGCAAGTTGTTGCTAAAGGGTGCTCTTTTCTTTTATAGAGAATGATAAAAAGGTACTCTCTCTCCTTTATAGAAAAGAAAACATATCAGCAATAGCTTAAACTTTCAATTTGGGTAGTTTTAAGTCGCCTGATGACGGCTTTGTGATTTATGAGATGGAGAGAATTTAGATTAGGTGGCTAGCACTCCCTTAAATTTTGTAGCAACAATCCTACATCTATGTAAAAGCTACTTAAACCTACGTAATCTTTTTTAGTTTCAAAAGAACCTACGTAATATTTTTAACTACTTTGCTTCTCCCCCTGATTTTCAAGAGGGGGTGAGCCCTTCCATCCCCATCGAATTAATCCCTTGTTTCCACGTCCTTTTTTACGTTAAAACCATAGGTTAGTTTTACATGGGTGTAACATTACTCATTTTGTAGTACCACATCTGTAGTTTGGAACCTAGCAAGGCATGATGTGTGCCCTGCTAACGTGAGCCCAGTATGTCACGATTGACGACATCACATCCCACACTTCCACGTCGTCTCAGAAGATTGGGATCTGCACTGGAATCTGTAGTCGTGTACCCACGCGCAGTGGGTGGCCGCGGCTGCTTGTTTTGGGAATCGAATCCTGCTCGGGTGATCTCCTCTGGCGGTAAGCGATTAAGCAACTGATGATGATTATGTACTCTGCTTAAATTAGCAACAACTCGTTGCAGTTTTGTATAGTAGCACGAGAGGTCCTTGTCATCCTACTAGGCCACTAGGAATATATAGGACCCTGCTTGGCTGGTCCGGGTTCCATTTAGCGTAGAAAAAGTCGTGCATGTGTGAAACATGTATGCACTCTTTTCCTTCTGTTTTTGTTTGGATTTGGAGGAGGTGACACGCCAAGGTCGACCGCTACCGTCGCCGAAAACGATGGGCGACCACGCCCAACATGCATTGGATATAACTATAAAATAAGAAGATGAGATCTAGCACTACAGAAGAAGGATCATCCCGAAGAGATCGTGTAAATTCGCTTCCGACATGAGTCGAACACCGGTCAATATATAAGGCTGATTGTAATATAAAGTATCATATACTAATATCATGCATATGATACTACCTCTCTAAGACTAGTTATAGTGGGAGTAACTTAGATAATAACATAACGCATTTC
The DNA here is from genome assembly GCF_003073215.2 of Triticum urartu. Classification (NCBI taxonomy): domain Eukaryota; kingdom Viridiplantae; phylum Streptophyta; class Magnoliopsida; order Poales; family Poaceae; genus Triticum; species Triticum urartu. The sequence continues at coordinate 415,062,452 of NC_053026.1, read as the reverse complement.
GAGAAATTTTTGCTGATGTGACATGTAGTTAATGAGAAGTGCTAACATAATATGTTACTGTAACATACCGCTTCCCAAGATAAGATGAGTCTACAAGCCATTAAATGAAGCCACATATGACACTACTAGTATGTTACTTTTTTTAGGGATACTAGTATGTTACTTTGCACTATGAAGGTGGTAACTTAGAATAGTGTCATATGCATGGCACTAGTACAAGTTACTCCCCACTATAATCAGCCTATCATATGTTAGTATCATGTAGTTCTCTATTGATTGCCTTGTATGACATAAAGTAGTATAGCATTTATTATGATACGGTATTATAATATGATACTCCACCATCTCTTTCTTCATTTAATGCTATGACATCTTATCAAAATTGCCTAGTTGGCATGCATGATACTAGATACTCCCTCCATTCCAAAATATAGTGTGCCCGCGCTTCCCGAGGTCCAACTTTAACCATAAATTTAACTAACAGGACCAACTGCGGCGGGAGAAAAAATTATATAATTGAAAACTTCTTTTGAATACGAATTCACTGATATAATTTTTGCTCCCGCCGCAATCGGTTTTGATAGTTAAATTTACGGTCAAAGTTGAAGCACGGGGATAAAGGAAGCATTACATTGTAGAATGGAGGGAGTATGATAGTACCATTACGACCAGCCTAAGGATGCACCACTATCACCTTGCCATTGGGCTGCTGCCCAGTTCTCAAGATGCATGGATAACTCATATCGGCTGCATTGCCGGGCGTATTGGTCGTATCGGTCGCTGTTTTTAGGCTAAACAAATGACTCGGATGCTGGATGTTTTAATATGAACTGCATACCATATCATTATCAATTATCAAAGCTATATTTGTTGTGAATAAGAGGCCTTTCAGATTATGTGTAGACCCATCAATTTTCACATTACATGCCAAAGATTTCTTTCAATTGAGCAAATTTTTGATCAATTAATCAGCCTCGTCGACCCGTCCTTTTCTGCAGACGTTCGATGCGGCGGTGGCGGACATCACCATGACGGCGAACCGGTCGAACCACGTGGACTTCACGCTGCCTTACGCGGCGACGGCCATTGCCATGTTGGTGCGGGTGCGCGACCAGCGGAGCAACAAGCGGACGTGGGTCTTCCTCAAGCCGCTCCGCTACGACCTCTGGCTCGTCAGCGCCGCCTTCTTCCTCTTCACCGGCTTCGTGGTCTGGGCCATCGAGCACCGCGCCAACCTCGAGTTCCGCGGGCCGGCCTCCTACCAGGTCGGCACGCTCCTCTACTTCGGCTTCTCCACCCTCGTCTTCGCCCACAGGGAGACGCTCAAGAGCAACCTCTCCAGGTTCGTGGTGCTCGTGTGGGTCTTCGTGGTGCTCATCCTGCAGTCCAGCTACACGGCGAGCCTCACGTCCATGCTCACGGTGCCGCAGCTGGAGCCGGCCGTGGCCGACTACCGCGAGCTGCAGCGGGGCACGGAGATGGTCGGGGTCATGAACAACTCCTTCGTGCTCAGGGCCATGATGGCGTCGGGTTTCCCGCAGGGAAGGCTCGTGCGGTACCCGAACTCGCAGACCATCCATGAGTGCCTGCTCAACGGCACCATTGGCGCCGTCGTAAATGAGACGCCCTACCTCAGGATCTTCCTCAAGACCTACCGCGACAACTTCACCATGACGGGACCGCTCAACAAGACCGGCGGGTTCGGGTTCGCGTTCCCCAAGGGGTCGCCGTACGTGACGGACCTGTCGCAGGCCATCCTAAAGCTCACCGAAAGCGATGAGATGAACATGATCGAGCGTAAGTGGTTCGGCGACCCCAACGACGATGGTGCTACGCAGGATAGCGGGCCGTTCACGTCCAACAGCCTCAGCTTTAACAGCTTCTGGGGTCTGTTCCTCATCACCGGCGCCACCTCGCTCCTCTGCTGCGTCGTCCACCTCGCCACCTTTGTCGCGGCCAACCGACGGGAGCTCCCGCCGCACTTGTCCTGGAAGGACTGGCTCTCGAGTTTGTTCAAGCTCTTCGACGACAAGGACCCCTCGTCGCACACCTTCAGGGTCAAGGACGACGGCAGCATCGTGTCTGTCCGGAACGACACGGTTGCCTCCCCTCTTGCCGCGCAGAGTGAACTCGGCAGCCCACTCAGCGCGCCGTACACGAGCGAGTGGTCGGGGACGGCAAGCCCAGCAACCGGTGAGATCGAGCTGGCCGCCGGTGGACAGGAGGGGGATGAGGTGGCTCCCAATCCTGTCAACTCTGGAGAGAATGGCAGAGGCCAGTAGCTGATCAACTGCCGTTCGATCTCCGACTTATTTCTCTTCGTAGCGAACCGATGATTAATGATTGTTCCGAGGGAATTGCCATGGTGATGAAGAGATTGATGGCAGTGAGTAGTTGGGGAATTAGTGTACATTGTAGTAGAAAGGAAGAAGAAAGACAATCGCAACTGTAAATTGTATGTAAAAACCGTGCAAGGGAAGAAAGGAAGAAGAAAGAGGTGTAATTCCTCGGGATAAAAATGCTTCGAAAGAGTTGTAATTTCTTGGGATAAAAAAGGAAGAAGAAAGACGTACATTTTTTTACTGTATAATTGATCAATTTTTCACTCTACTAGTTTTCTTGGCTAAAAAAAAATCCTCTACTAGTTGCAATATAAAAGAAGAAATGCCACACCAGATAGTACATGCTAGTTTTCCAATGGCTCCCTGGCCGTCATGTTGCAATGTTGCAGTTACATGTCCCAGGACATCACATTGCAGTTTTGTCAAAGTAGTCTCGTCTTTTAAACCTCATGAAACATTTCCTTTGAGTAAATATCATGATGGTGCCAACTAAACCTAGCCTCCCGGGCCACTGGTATATGGCACGAACCGGAACCTCTCGCCGCCCTGCTTCACACCATTGTCGGTACTAGCACTCCACTAAGCGCCACGCGCGCCACTGGCCTAGGACTCGCAGGTCCAAACCACAGGTGAAAGAGCCTCGTCGTCGCCATTGGTCGTACAGGCTTTACCTTTTTTTTTTCAATCGGGCTCACACCCCTTTCCATTAATTTTGCAATCAACGGAAATACATCAGTCTGTAGTAACCAAGTCTGTTAAAGTATCAGGCTAACCATTTCATTAAGGAAAACCAGACCTAGAGATAAGACCGACTGCAAAAGCTAAATGAGACTGAAAGGGGGGAGCGAGCTGGTGCATCATCAGGAAACCCACCGCATGATGACTCTCGAGCGAGCCATTCGTCATGGGGCGAAAACCTGATGACACAAACAAGCCACAACCCAAATAAAAACATCTGTTCCCAGGAAGAGACTATCTGACTATCTCAAAACGACTAGCCAAAACACGACCATGAGACAAATATCCAGCGGGCATCAAACCCCAATGGATCATAAGGCTTAAAAGGAGACCCAAGCAGCAGATCCAGCTAGCCAATCTGGATCCCATCCCTGTCATCCAAGAGAAGCCTGTCGCGAGTGAAGGGCCTGTCCGCCAGCGTAGCAGCCACGTGAGCGAACCTCTTCACTCCAGCTTGGAATTTTGCCTTGTCTTCAGCTTTAAGCAACCCTGCCCAATACAACATAAACGAGCAGGCAGTGAAAACAGCCTTCAGGGGAGTGCGAGCTACATATTTATCAAAGGTAACTTTGTTGCGGAGACACCAGATACCCCAACATATTGCCGCAATAATCATCATATAGAATTGATTTCCTCCTGGAAAGAACCTATAGAACCAGGCAAAACTTTGCCAAAGCGATCGGGGACAACAAGAGACCCCAACAGTCATACCCAGTACACCCCAAACTGTACGAGCAAGAGGGCAAGTAAAGAACAAGTGATTCGCAGTTTCTATATCTGTACAAAAGGAACACATAGGATTTCCAGGCCACTTCCTATTGCGCATATTGTCTCGCGTAAGCACAGCATTCTGAAATAATTGCCATAAGAAAATTTTAATCTTCAATGGAACGGGGGCTTTCTAAACCCACTTATAATTGGGGCCAGCCAGGTTTCTTTCCAGCCATTCATACATCGATTTAGTCGTAAACTTCCCTTTACAACTAAATGCCCAGGAGATATTATCTGAGGAATTACTCAGCGAAAGTTTTTTAGCCTCTGTAACCATCCAAGCCCACTGTTCGCCCAACACACCTGATAATCTGCGTCTGAAATTTAGCTCATAGTTACTCGCTACCCAGGATGCCAGAGTACTCTCCTGATCATGGCAAATGCTGAACAGATCAGGGAACCGATCTTTCAATATAATGTTCTCTACCCAAGGATCATGCCAGATCCTAGTTAGGTTACCACTTTTGATGGTGATTTTCCTACCAGCCATATATGAGTCCTTGACTTTCATAATAGCTTTCCAACAAGGGGAGTCGGAGAAACGACCTCGTATATTTGCTACAGTCTTGTTCTTAAAGTATCTAGCTCTGACTATACGTTGCTACAACCCATCGCTGGTTTCAAGTTTCCACCACCATTTAACAAGTAGAGCAACATTCTGTTTATGAAGATCCTTAATACCCAACCCCCCTATTTTCTTAGATCGACAGATTCTTGTCCATCTAACCATACGATACCCGTGTTTCTTATTCTTCCTCCTCCAAAAGAATCGTCTACGATGTTTGTCCATCTTTTCAATAAAGGTTTTATTGAAAAGGAACATCGACATGAGATAGGATGGAATCCCATCAAGACTAGAACCCAATAAAGTGAGTCTGGCCCCGGAGGAGGCCGCATAGGCCACCCAGGCGTCAAGCTTTTTAATCATTTTTCCATCCAGGAAATCTAGATTCGCATTCCTTAGAGTGGAGTATGTTATTGGGACTCCAAGGTATTTCATAGGTAGGGTACCCACTTGGCAACCAAACATATCAGCGTAAACTAAATCTATATCGTTATCTCCTCCGATACCAAAAACCTCACTCTTCTCAAAATTGATTTTTAAACCAGACATGAGTTCAAAAAGATAGAGCAAGAGCTTGACATTGATGGCTTTGTCGATATCATGTTCAAAACAAAGCACCGTGTCATCAGCGTATTGTAGGATGCCCACCCCATCCTCAATAAGATCAGCAGCCAAACCTTTAATAAGACCATTCTTTTGTGCAGTCAACATCATCTTAGTTAGGCACTCAGCAGCCAGATTAAAAAGGAAAGGGGAATGAGGATCGCCCTGCCTCACCCCCTTGGCACTTTGTATATAAGGCCCAACCTCATCATTAATCTTGACGCTGACCGTGCCATTCATAAGAATTTGAGAAACCCACCCACACCACTTAGAATTAAACCCACGTTTCACATGACAATCGAGTAAAAACTCCCAATTAACGTTGTCATAAGCCTTCTCGAAATCAAGCTTAAGTATTACTCCCACTTGCTTTTTAATATGAGTATAGTGCAGCACCTTATGCAAGGATAGTATGCCGTCAACTATATGCCGCCCTTTAATGAAAGCATTTTGTTGTATACTGAACAACTTGTGCGCGTATTTGCTAGCCCTAATATCCATGGCTTTGGTGAGTAATTTGTAGGGACAACGTAACAAACAGATGGGCC